>NW_027668942.1:17500-40000 GCF_964194185.1 Rhinolophus hipposideros | reverse complement strand
AACCCTAACCCTAACCCTAAACCTAACCCTAACCCTAACACCAACCCTAACCCAAATCCTAATCCTAACCCTAACCCTAACCCTAACACTAACCCTAACCCTAACCCTAACACTAACGCCAACCCTAACCCTAACCCTAACCCTAACCCTAACCCTAACACCAACCCTAACCCTAACCCTAACCCTAACCTTAACACCAACTCTAACCCTAATCCTAACGCTAACCCTAACCCTAACACCAACCCTAACCCTAACCCTAACCCTAACCCTAACCCTATACCTAACAGCAACCCTAACCCTAACCCTAACCCTAATCGTAACCCTAACCCGAACCCTAACCCTAACACCAACCCTAACCGTAACCCTAACCCTAACCCTAACCCTAACCCTATGCCTAACACGAACCCTAACCCTAACCCTAACCCTAACACCAACCCTAACCCTAACCCTAACCCTAACCCTAAACGTAACACCAACCCTAACCCTAACCCAAACCCTAACTCTAACACCAACCCTAACCCTAACCCTAACCCTAACCCTAACCCAAACTTTAAACCTATACCTAACACCAACCATAACCCTAACCCTAACCCTAACACCAACCCTAACCCTAACCCTAACCCTAACCCTAACACCAAACCTAACCCTAACCCTAACCCTAACCTTAACACCAACTCTAACCCTAATCCTAACCCTAACCCTAACCCTAACACCAACCCTAACCAAAACCCTAACTCTAACCCTAACACCAACCCTAACCCTAAACCTAATCCAAACCCTAACCCTAATTCTAACACTAAACCTAACCCTAACCCTAACCCTAACACCAACCCTAACCCTAACCCTAACCCTAACCCTAACCCTATACCTAACACCAACCCTAACCCTAAACCTAACCCTAACCCTAACAGCAACCCTAACCTTAACCCTAACCCTAACACCAACCCTAGCCCTAATCCTAACCCTAACCCTAACCCTAACCCTAACACCAACCCTAACCGTAACCCCAACCCTAACCCTAACATTAACCCTAACACCAACCCTAACCCTAATCCTAACCCTAAACCTAACACCAACCCTAACCAAAACCCTAACCCTAACCCTAACACCAACCCTAACTTTAATCCTAATCCTAACTCTAACCCTAACCCTAATCCTAACCCTAACCCTAACCCTAACCCTAACACCAACCCTAACCGTAACCCTAACCCTAACCCTAACCCTAACCCTATGCCTAACACGAACCCTAACCCTAACCCTAACCCTAACCCTAACACCAAACCTAACCCTAACCCTAACCCTAACCCTGAACGTAACACCAACCCTAACCCTAACCCAAACCCTAACCCTAACACCAACCCTAACCCTAACCCTAACCCTAACTCTAACCCTAACCCTAACCCTAACACCAACCCTAACCCTAACCCTAACCCTAACCCTAACACCAACCCTAACCCTAACCCTAACCCTAACCCTATACCTAACACCAACCCTAACCCTAACCCTAACCCTAACCCTAACCCTAACACCAACCCTAAACCTAACCCTAAACCTAACCCTAACCCTAACCCTAACCCAAACACCAACCCTAAACCTAACCCTAACCCTAACACCAACCCTAACCCTAATCCTAACCCTAACCCTAACCCTAACAACAACCCTAACCCTAACCCTAACCCTAACCCTAACCCTAACCCTAACACCAACCCTAACCCTAACCCTAACCCTAACCCTAAACGTAACACCAACCCTAACCCTAACCCAAACCCTAACCCTAACACCAACCCTAACCCTAACCCTAACCCTAACCCTAACACCAACCCTAACCCTAACCCTAACCCTAACTCTAACCCTAACCCTAACCCTAACACCAACCCTAACCCTAACCCTAAACCTAACCCTAACACCAACCCTAACCGTAACCCTAACCCTAACCCTAACCCTAACCCTATGCCTAACACGAACCCTAACCCTAACCCTAACCCTAACCCTAACACCAAACCTAACCCTAACCCTAACCCTAACCCTGAACGTAACACCAACCCTAACCCTAACCCAAACCCTAACCCTAACACCAACCCTAACCCTAACCCTAACCCTAACCCTAACACCAAACCTAACCCTAACCCTAAGCCTAACTCTAACCCTAACCCTAACCCTAACACCAACCCTAACCCTAACCCTAACCCTAACCCTAACACCAACCCTAACCCTAACCCTAACCCTAACCCTATACCTAACACCAACCCTAACCCTAACCCTAACCCTAACCCTAACCCTAACACCAACCCTAAACCTAACCCTAAACCTAACCCTAACCCTAACCCTAACCCAAACACCAACCCTAACCCTAACCCTAACCCTAACACCAACCCTAACCCTAATCCTAACCCTAACCCTAACCCTAACCCTAAACCTAACATCAACCCTAACCCTAACCCTAACCCTAACCCTAAAACCAACCCTAACCCTAACCCTAACCCTAACCCTAACCCTAACCCTAAACCTAACATCAACCCTAACCCTAACCCTAACCCTAACCCTAACACCAACCCTAATCCTAACCTAACCCTATGCCTAACACGAACCCTAACCCTAAACCTAACCCTAACCCTAACACCAACCCTAACCCTAATCCTAATCCTAACCCTAACCCTAACCCTAACACTAACCCTAACCCTAACCCTAACCCTAACACCAACCCTAACCCTAACCCTAACCCTAACCCTAACCCTATACCTAACACCAACCCTAACCCTAACCCTAACACCAACCCTAACCCTAACCCTAACCCTAACACCAACCCTAACCCTAATCCTAACCCTAACCCTAACCCTAACCCTAACACCAACCCTAACCGTAACCCTAACCCTAACCCTAACCCTAACCCTAACACCAACCCTAAACCTAACCCTAACCCTAACCCTAACACCAACCCTAACCCTAACCCTAACCCTAAGCCCTAATCCTAACCCTAACCCTAACACGAACCTTAACCCTAACCCTAACAAGGGCAAGGTTTACTGGTCAGCGACGGGCAAGTTCTAGGCCTCGGACTAGAAGAAGGCATGGGCGTTGGTCTAGGGCCCGAGCTAGGGCTAGTGAGAGCGGTAGGCGTAGCGCTGGGGTAGGCATAGGGCAAGGGGTGGGTGTCGAGGTAAACCTCGAGTAGGCCTAGAGCCAGGAGTGTGAGCTGTGGCTAGTGGTAGGGTTGGGGGTGGGCCTATGGGTAGGGGGAGCTGTAGGGCCAGGGTAGTGGTAGGAACAGAGGTAGTGCTAGGCGTAGGCCTAGGGCTTGGTGTAGTGCTCGGGGTAGGGTTAGTTGAAGGGCTAGTGGTTGGCAGAGGCCCACGGGCAGTGTTAGGGTTAGGGCTCATGTTAAGCCTAGGACTAGTGGTAGTGGTAGGGGTTGGCCGAGGACTAGGGGTAGGTGTCACGAAATGGCTCCGGGTAGTCCTAGGACTCCGAACGGATGTAGGGCTGGATTAGGGTGTGGCTAATGGTGGGTCCAGGGTGATTTCGTAGGACACGGGTTAGTGCTCTGGCTATTGCTAGGGCAAGGTGTACCGGTTGGCGACGGGCAAGTGCTAGGCTTCGGACTAGAGTGAGCACTGGGGGTTGGTCTATGGCCAGAGGTAGGGCTAGTGGGAGCAGTAGGCGTAGCGCTGGGGTAGGCAAAGGGCAAGGGGTGGGTGTCGGGGTAAACCTCGAAGTAGGCCTAGGACCAGGAGTGGGAGCTGTGGCTAGGGGTAGGGATGGGGGTGGGCCTATGGGTAGGGGGAGCTGTAGTGACTGGGGTAGGGGTAGGACCAGAGGTAGTGCTAGGCGTAGGCCTAGGGCGAGGGGTAGTGCTCGGGGTAACCTAACCCTAACCCTAACCCTAACACTAACACTAACCCTAACCCTAACTCTAACACCAACCCTAACCCTAACCCTAACCCTAACCCTAACCCTATACCTAACACCAACCCTAAACCTAACCCTAACCCTAACGCCAACCCTAACCCTAACCCTAACCCTAACCCTAACATTAACCCTAACACCAACCCTAACCCTAACCCTAACCCTAACCCTAACACCAACCCTAACCAAAACCCTAACCCTAACCCTAACACCAACCCTAACCCTAACCCTAACCCTAACCCTAACCTTATGCCTAACACGAACCCTAACCCTAACCCTAACCCTAAACCTAACCCTAACCCTAACACCAACCCTAACCCAAATCCTAATCCTAACCCTAACCCTAACCCTAACACTAACCCTAACCCTAACCCTAACCCTAACGCCAACCCTAACCCTAACCCTAACCCTAACCCTAACCCTAACACCAACCCTAACCCTAACCCTAACCCTAACCTTAACACCAACTCTAACCCTAATCCTAACGCTAACCCTAACCCTAACACCAACCCTAACCCTAACCCTAACCCTAACCCTATACCTAACAGCAACCCTAACCCTAACCCTAACCCTAATCGTAACCCTAACCCGAACCCTAACCCTAACACCAACCCTAACCGTAACCCTATCCCTAACCCTAACCCTAACCCTATGCCTAACACGAACCCTAACCCTAACCCTAACCCTAACACCAACCCTAACCCTAACCCTAACCCTAACCCTAAACGTAACACCAACCCTAACCCTAACCCAAACCCTAACTCTAACACCAACCCTAACCGTAACCCTAACCCTAACCCTAACTTTAAACCTATACCTAACACCAACCATAACCCTAACCCTAACCCTAACACCAACCCTAACCCTAATTCTAACCCTAACCCTAACACCAACCCTAACCCTAACCCTAACCCTAACCTTAACACCAACTCTAACCCTAATCCTAACCCTAACCCTAACCCTAACACCAACCCTAACCAAAACCCTAACCCTAACCCTAACACCAACCCTAACCCTAAACCTAATCCTAACCCTAACCCTAATTCTAACACTAAACCTAACCCTAACCCTAACCCTAACACCAACCCTAACCCTAACCCTAACCCTAACCCTAACCCTATACCTAACACCAACCCTAACCCTAAACCTAACCCTAACCCTAACACCAACCCTAACCCTAACCCTAACCCTAACTCTAACCCTAACCCTAACCCTAACACCAACCCTAACCCTAACCCTAACCCTAACCCTAACACCAACCCTAACCCTAACCCTAACCCTAACCCTATACCTAACACCAACCCTAACCCTAACCCTAACCCTAACCCTAACCCTAACACCAACCCTAAACCTAACCCTAAACCTAACCCTAACCCTAACCCTAACCCAAACACCAACCCTAACCCTAACCCTAACCCTAACCCTAACACCAACCCTAACCCTAACCCTAACCCTAAACCTAACACCAACCCTAACCAAAACCCTAACCCTAACCCTAACACCAACCCTAACCCTAATCCTAATCCTAACCCTAACCCTAACCCTAACCCTAACCGTAACCCTAACCCTAACACCAACCCTAACCCTAACCCTAACCCTAACCCTAACCCTATACCTAACACCAACCCTAACCCTAACCCTAACCCTAACCCTAACACCAACCCTAAACCTAACCCTAACCCTAACACCCACCGTAACCCTAACCCTAACCCTAACCCTAACCCTATGCCTAACACGAACCCTAACCCTAACCCTAACCCTAACACCAACCCTAACCGTAACCCTAACCCTAACCCTAAACGTAACACAAACCCTAACCCTAACCCAAACCCTAACCCTAACACCAACCCTAACCCTAACCCTAACCCTAACCCTAACACCAACCCTAACCCTAACCCTAACCCTAACTCTAACCCTAACCCTAACCCTAACACCAACCCTAACCCTAACCCTAACCCTAACCCTAACCCTAACCCTAACCCTAACACCAACCCTAACCCTAACCCTAACCCTAACACCAACCCTAACCCTAACCCTAACCCTAACCCTAACCCTAACCCTAACTCTAACACCAACCCTAACCCTAACCCTAACCCTAACCCTAACACCAACCCTAACCCTAATCGTAACCCTAACCCTAAAGCTAACATCAACCCTAACCCTAACCCTAACCCTAACCCTAACACCAACCCTAACCCTAACCCTAAACCTAACCCTAACCCTATGCCTAACACGAACCCTAACCCTAAACCTAACCCTAACCCTAACACCAACCCTAACCCTAATCCTAATCCTAAACCTAACCCTAATTCTAACACTAACCCTAACCGTAACCCTAACCCTAACACCAACCCTAACCCTAACCCTAACCCTAACCCTAACCCTATACCTAACACCAACCCTAACCCTAACCCTAACCCTAACCCTAACACCAACCCTAACCCTAACCCTAACCCTAACACCAACCCTAACCCTAATCCTAAACCTAACCCTAACCCTAACCCTAACACCAACCCTAACCGTAACCCTAACCCTAACCCTAACATTAACCCTAACACCAACCCTAACCCTAACCCTAACACCAACCCTAACCCTAACCCTAACCCTAAACCCTAATCCTAACCCTAACCCTAAACCTAACCCTAACCCTAACACTAACCCTAACAAGGGCAAGGTTTACTGGTCAGCGACGGGCAAGTTTTAGGCCTCGGACTAGAAGGAGGCATGGGCGTTGGTCTAGGGCCCAAGCTAGGGCTAGTGAGAGCGGTAGGCGTAGCGCTGGGGTAGGCATAGGGCAAGGGGTGGGTGTCGAGGTAAACCTCGAGTAGGCCTAGAGCCAGGAGTGGGAGCTGTGGCTAGTGGTAGGGTTGGGGGTGGGCCTATGGGTAGAGGGAGCTGTAGGGCCAGGGTAGTGGTAGGAACAGAGGTAGTGCTAGGCGTAGGCCTAGGGCGAGGGGTAGTGCTCGGGGTAGGGTTAGTTGAAGGGGTAGTGTTTGGCAGAGGCCCACGGGCAGTGTTAGGGTTAGGGCTCATGTTAAGCCTAGGACTAGTGGTAGTGGTAGGGGTTGGCCGAGGACTAGGGGTAGGTGTCACGAAATGGCTCCGGGTAGTCCTAGGACTCCGAACGGATGTAGGGCTGGATTAGGGTGTGGCTAATGGTGGGTCCAGGGTGATTTCCTAGGACAGGGGTTAGTGCTCTGGCTATTGCTAGGGCAAGGTGTACCGGTTGGCGACGGGCAAGTGCTAGTATTCGGACTAGAGTGAGCACTGGGCGTTGGTCTAGGGCCAGAGGTAGGGCTAGTGGGAGCAGTAGGCGTAGCGCTGGGGTAGGCAAAGGGCAAGGGGTGGGTGTCGGGGTAAACCTCGAAGTAGGCCTAGAACCAGGAGTGGGAGCTGTGGCTAGGGGTAGGGATGGGGTTGGGCCTATGGGTAGGGGGAGCTGTAGTGACTGGGGTAGGGGTAGGACCAGAGGTAGTGCTAGGCGTAGGCCTAGGGCGAGGGGTAGTGCTCGGGGTAACCTAACCCTAACCCTAACCCTAACCCTAACACTAACCCTAACCCTAACCCTAACCCTAACTCTATACCTAACACCAACCCTAAACCTAACCCTAACCCTAACGCCAACCCTAACCCTAACCCTAACCCTAACACTAACCCTTACCCTAACCCTAACCCTAACTCTATACCTAACACCAACCCTAAACCTAACCCTAACCCTAACACCAACCCTAACCCTAACCCTAACCCTAACCCTAACACCAACCCTAACCAAAACCCTAACCCTAACCCTAACACCAACCCTAACCCTAACCCTAACCCTAACCCTAACCCTATGCATAACACGAACCCTAACCCTAACCCTAACCCTAAACCTAAAACTAACCCTAACACCAACCCTAACCCAAATCCTAATCCTAACCCTAACCCTAACCCTAACACTAACCCTACCCTAACCCTAACCCTAACGCCAACCCTAACCCTAACCCTAACCCTAACCCTAACCCTAACACCAACCCTAACCCTAACCCTAACCCTAACCTTAACACCAACTCTAACCCTAATCCTAACGCTAACCCTAACCCTAACACCAACCCTAACCCTAACCCTAACCATAACCCTAACCCTATACCTAACATCAACCCTAACCCTAACCCTAACCCTAATCGTAACCCTAACACGAACCCTAACCCTAACACCAACCCTAACCGTAACCCTAACCCTAACCCTAACCCTAACCCTATGCCTAACACGAACCCTAACCCTAACCCTAACCCTAACACCAACCCTAACCGTAACCCTAACCCTAACCCTAACATTAACCCTAACACCAACCCTAACCCTAACCCTAACCCTAAACCTAACACCAACCCTAACCAAAACCCTAACCCTAACCCTAACACCAACCCTAACTTTAATCCTAATCCTAACTCTAACCCTAACCCTAATCCTAACCCTAACCCTAACCCTAACACCAACCCTAACCGTAACCCTAACCCTAACCCTAACCCTAACCCTATGCCTAACACGAACCCTAACCCTAACCCTAACCCTAACCCTAACCCTAACACCAAACCTAACCCTAACCCTAACCCTAACCCTAAACGTAACACCAACCCTAACCCTAACCCAAACCCTAACCCTAACACCAACCCTAACCCTAACCCTAACCCTAACACCGACCCTAACCCTAATCCTAACCCTAACTCTAACCCTAACCCTAACCCTAACACCAACCCTAACCCTAACCCTAACCCTAACCCTAACACCAACCCTAACCCTAACCCTAACCCTAACCCTATACCTAACACCAACCCTAACCCTAACCCTAACCCTAGCCCTAACCCTAACACCAACCCTAAACCTAACCCTAAACCTAACCCTAACCCTAACCCTAACCCAAACACCAACCCTAACCCTAACCCTAACCCTAACCCTAACACCAACCCTAACCCTAATCCTAACCCTAACCCTAACCCTAACAACAACCCTAACCCTAACCCTAACCCTAACCCTAACCCTAACCCTAACACCAACCCTAACCCTAACCCTAACCCTAACCCTAAACGTAACACCAACCCTAACCCTAACCCAAACCCTAACCCTAACACCAACCCTAACCCTAACCCTAACCCTAACCCTAACACCAACCCTAACCCTAACCCTAACCCTAACTCTAACCCTAACCCTAACCCTAACACCAACCCTAACCCTAACCCTAACCCTAAAACCAACCCTAACCCTAACCCTAACCCTAACCCTAAACCTAACATCAACCCTAACCCTAACCCTAACCCTAACCCTAACACCAACCCTAATCCTAACCTAACCCTATGCCTAACACGAACACTAACCCTAAACCTAACCCTAACCCTAACACCAACCCTAACCCTAATCCTAATCCTAACCCTAACCCTAACCCTAACACTAACCCTAACCCTAACCCTAACCCTAACACCAACCCTAACCCTAACCCTAACCCTAACCCTATACCTAACACCAACCCTAACCCTAACCCTAACCCTAACCCTAACACCAACCCTAACCCTAACCCTAACCCTAACACCAACCCTAACCCTAATCCTAACCCTAACCCTAACCCTAACCCTAACACCAACCCTAACCGTAACCCTAACCCTAACCCTAACCCTAACCCTAACACCAACCCTAACCCTAACCCTAACCCTAACCCTAACACCAACCCTAACCCTAACCCTAACCCTAAGCCCTAATCCTTACCCTAACCCTAACACTAACCTTAACCCTAACCCTAACAAGGGCAAGGTTTACTGGTCAGCGACGGGCAAGTTCTAGGCCTCGGACTAGAAGAAGACATGGGCGTTGGTCTAGGGCCCGAGCTAGGGCTAGTGAGAGCGGTAGGCGTAGCGCTGGGGTAGGCATAGGGCAAGGGGTGGGTGTCGAGGTAAACCTCGAGTAGGCCTAGAGCCAGGAGTGGGAGCTGTGGCTAGTGGTAGGGTTGGGGGTGGGCCTATGGGTAGGGGAAGCTGTAGGGCCAGGGTAGTGGTAGGAACAGAGGTAGTGCTAGGCGTAGGCCTAGGGCGAGGGGTAGTGCTCGGGGTAGGGTTAGTTGAAGGGCTAGTGGTTGGCAGAGGCCCACGGGCAGTGTTAGGGTTAGGGCTCATGTTTAGCCTAGGACTAGTGGTAGTGGTAGGGGTTGGCCGAGGACTAGGGGTAGGTGTCACGAAATGGCTCCGGGTAGTCCTAGGACTCCGAACGGATGTAGGGCTGGATTAGGGTGTGGCTAATGGTGGGTCCAGGGTGATTTCGTAGGACACGGGTTAGTGCTCTGGCTATTGGTAGGGCAAGGTGTACCGGTTGGCGACGGGCAAGTGCTAGGCTTCGGACTAGAGTGAGCACTGGGCGTTGGTCTAGGGCCCGAAGTAGGGCTAGTGAAAGCGGTAGGCGTAGCGCTGGGGTAGGCAAAGGGCAAGGGGTGGGTGTCGGGGTAAACCTCGAAGTAGGCCTAGGACCAGGAGTAAGAGCTGTGACTAGGGGTAGGGATGGGGGTGGGCCTATGGGTAGGGGGAGCTGTGGGGACTGGGGTAGGGGTAGGACCAGAGGTAGTGCTAGGCGTAGGCCTAGGGCGAGGGGTAGTGCTCGGGGTAACCTAACCCTAACCCTAACACTAACCCTAACCCTAACCCTAACTCTAACACCAACCCTAACCCTAACCCTAACCCTAACCCTAACCCTATACCTAACACCAACCCTAACCCTAACCCTAACCCTAACACCAACCCTAACCCTAACCCTAACCCTAACCCTAACCCTAACACCAACCCTAACCCTAACCCTAACCCTAACCTTAACACCAACTCTAACCCTAATCCTAACCCTAACCCTAACCCTAACACCAACCCTAACCAAAACCCTAACCCTAACCCTAACACCAACCCTAACCCTAAACCTAACCCTAAACCTAACACTATGCCTAACACGAACCCTAACCCTAACCAAAACCCTAACCCTAACCCTAACACCAACCCTAACCCTAACCCTAACCCTAACCCTAACCCTATGCCTAACACGAACCCTAACCCTAACCCTAACCCTAAACCTAACCCTAACCCTAACACCAACCCTAACCCAAATCCTAATCCTAACCCTAACCCTAACCCTAACACTAACCCTAACCCTAACCCTAACCCTAACCCTAACGCCAACCCTAACCCTAACCCTAACCCTAACCCTAACCCTAACACCAACCCTAACCCTAACCCTAACCCTAACCTTAACACCAACTCTAACCCTAATCCTAACGCTAACCCTAACCCTAACACCAACCCTAACCCTAACCCTAACCCTAACCCTAACCCTATACCTAACATCAACCCTAACCCTAACCCTAACCCTAATCGTAACCCTAACACGAACCCTAACCCTAACACCAACCCTAACCGTAACCCTAACCCTAACCCTAACCCTAACCCTAACCCTATGCCTAACACGAACCCTAACCCTAACCCTAACCCTAACACCAACCCTAACCCTAACCCTAACCCTAACCCTAAACGTAACACCAACCCTAACCCTAACCCAAACCCTAACTCTAACACCAACCCTAACCCTAACCCTAACCCTAACCCTAACTTTAAACCTATACCTAACACCAACCATAACCCTAACCCTAACCCTAACACCAACCCTAACCCTAACCCTAACCCTAAACCTAACACCAACCCTAACCCTAACCCTAACCCTAACCTTAACACCAACTCTAACCCTAATCCTAACCCTAACCCTAACCCTAACACCAACCCTAACCAAAACCCTAACCCTAACCCTAACACCAACCCTAACCCTAAACCTAATCCTAACCCTAACCCTAATTCTAACACTAAACCTAACCCTAACCCTAACCCTAACACCAACCCTAACCCTAACCCTAACCCTAACCCTAACTCTATACCTAACACCAACCCTAACCCTAAACCTAACCCTAACCCTAACACCAACCCTAACCCTAACCCTAACCCTAACACCAACCCTAACCCTAATCCTAACCCTAACCCTAACCCTAACCCTAACACCAACCCTAACCGTAACCCTAACCCTAACCCTAACATTAACCCTAACACCAACCCTAACCCTAACCCTAACCCTAAACCTAACAACAACCCTAACCAAAACCCTAACCCTAACCCTAACACCAACCCTAACTTTAATCCTAATCCTAACTCTAACCCTAACCCTAATCCTAACCCTAACCCTAACCCTAACCCTAACACCAACCCTAACCGTAACCCTAACCCTAACCCTAACCCTAACCCTATGCCTAACACGAACCCTAACCCTAACCCTAACCCTAACCCTAACACCAAACCTAACCCTAACCCTAACCCTAACCCTAAACGTAACACCAACCCTAACCCTAACCCAAACCCTAACCCTAAAACCAACCCTAACCCTAACCCTAACCCTAACCCTAACACCGACCCTAACCCTAACCCTAACCCTAACTCTAACCCTAACCCTAACCCTAACACCAACCCTAACCCTAACCCTAACCCTAACCCTAACACCAACCCTAACCCTAACCCTAACCCTAACCCTATACCTAAATCCAACCCTAACCCTAACCCTAACCCTAACCCTAACCCTAACACCAACCCTAAACCTAACCCTAAACCTAACCCTAACCCTAACCCTAACCCAAACACCAACCCTAACCCTAACCCTAACCCTAACCCTAACACCAACCCTAACCCTAATCCTAACCCTAACCCTAACCCTAACAACAACCCTAACCCTAACCCTAACCCTAACCCTAACCCTAACCCTAACCCTAACACCAACCCTAACCCTAACCCTAACCCTAACCCTAAACGTAACACCAACCCTAACCCTAACCCAAACCCTAACCCTAACACCAACCCTAACCCTAACCCTAACCCTAACCCTAACACCAACCCTAACCCTAACCCTAACCCTAACTCTAACCCTAACCCTAACCCTAACACCAACCCTAACCCTAACCCTAACCCTAAAACCAACCCTAACCCTAACCCTAACCCTAACCCTAACCCTAAACCTAACATCAACCCTAACCCTAACCCTAACCCTAACCCTAACACCAACCCTATTCCTAACCTAACCCTATGCCTAACACGAACACTAACCCTAAACCTAACCCTAACCCTAACACCAACCCTAACCCTAATCCTAATCCTAACCCTAACCCTAACCCTAACACTAACCCTAACCCTAACCCTAACCCTAACACCAACCCTAACCCTAACCCTAACCCTAACCCTATACCTAACACCAACCCTAACCCTAACCCTAACCCTAACCCTAACACCAACCCTAACCCTAACCCTAACCCTAACACCAATTTTAACCCTAATCCTAACCCTAACCCTAACCCTAACCCTAACACCAACCCTAACCGTAACCCTAACCCTAACCCTAACCCTAACCCTAACCCTAACACCAACCCTAACCCTAACCCTAACCCTAACACCAACCCTAACCCTAACCCTAACCCTAAGCCCTAATCCTAACCCTAACCCTAACACTAACCTTAACCCTAACCCTAACAAGGGCAAGGTTTACTGGTCAGCGACGGGCAAGTTCTAGGCCTCGGACTAGAAGAAGGCATGGGCGTTGGTCTAGGGCCCGAGCTAGGGCTAGTGAGAGCGGTAGGCGTAGCGCTGGGGTAGGCATAGGGCAAGGGGTGGGTGTCGAGGTAAACCTCGAGTAGGCCTAGAGCCAGGAGTGGGAGCTGTGGCTAGTGGTAGGGTTGGGGGTGGGCCTATGGGTAGGGGAAGCTGTAGGGCCAGGGTAGTGGTAGGAACAGAGTTAGTGCTAGGCGTAGGCCTAGGGCGAGGGGTAGTGCTCGGGGTAGGGTTAGTTGAAGGGCTAGTGGTTGGCAGAGGCCCACGGGCAGTGTTAGGGTTAGGGCTCATGTTAAGCCTAGGACTAGTGGTAGTGGTAGGGGTTGGCCGAGGACTAGGGGTAGGTGTCACGAAATGGCTCCGGGTAGTCCTAGGACTCCGAACGGATGTAGGGCTGGATTAGGGTGTGGCTAATGGTGGGTCCAGGGTGATTTCGTAGGACACGGGTTAGTGCTCTGGCTATTGGTAGGGCAAGGTGTACCGGTTGGCGACGGGCAAGTGCTAGGCTTCGGACTAGAGTGAGCACTGGGCGTTGGTCTAGGGCCCGAAGTAGGGCTAGTGAAAGCGGTAGGCGTAGCGCTGGGGTAGGCAAAGGGCAAGGGGTGGGTGTCGGGGTAAACCTCGAAGTAGGCCTAGGACCAGGAGTAAGAGCTGTGACTAGGGGTAGGGATGGGGGTGGGCCTATGGGTAGGGGGAGCTGTAGGGACTGGGGTAGGGGTAGGACCAGAGGTAGTGCTAGGCGTAGGCCTAGGGCGAGGGGTAGTGCTCGGGGTAACCTAACCCTAACCCTAACACTAACCCTAACCCTAACCCTAACTCTAACACCAACCCTAACCCTAACCCTAACCCTAACCCTAACCCTATACCTAACACCAACCCTAACCCTAACCCTAACCCTAAAACCAACCCTAACCCTAACCCTAACCCTAACCCTAACCCTAACCCTAACACCAACCCTAACCCTAACCCTAACCCTAACCTTAACACCAACTCTAACCCTAATCCTAACCCTAACCCTAACCCTAACACCAACCCTAACCAAAACCCTAACCCTAACCCTAACACCAACCCTAACCCTAAACCTAACCCTAACCCTAACCCTATGCCTAACACGAACCCTAACCCTAACCCTAACCCTAAACCTAACACCAACCCTAACCCTAATCCTAATCCTAACCCTAACCCTAACCCTAACACTAACCCTAACCCTAACCCTAACCCTAACACCAACCCTAACCCTAACCCTAACCCTAACCCTATACCTAACACCAACCCTAACCCTAACCCTAACACCAACCCTAACCCTAACCCTAACCCTAACAGCAACCCTAACCCTAATCCTAACCCTAACCCTAACCCTAACCCTAACACCAACCCTAACCGTAACCCTAACCCTAACCCTAAACCTAACCCTATGCCTAACACGAACCCTAACCCTAACCCTAACCCTAACCCTAACACCAACCCTAACCCTAACCCTAACCCTAAACGTAACACCAACCCTAACCCTAACCCAAACCCTAACTCTAACACCAACCCTAACCCTAACCCTAACCCTAACCCTAACCCTAACCCTAACCCTAACCCTAACCCTATACCTAACACCAACCCTAACCCTAACCCTAACCCTAACACCAACCCTAACCGTAACCCTAACCCTAACCCTAACCCTAACCCTAACACCAACCCTAACCCTAACCCTAACCCTAACCCTAACACCAACCCTAACCCTAACCCTAACCCTAAGCCCTAATCCTAACCCTAACCCTAACACTAACCTTAACCCTAACCCTAACAAGGGCAAGGTTTACTGGTCAGCGACGGGCAAGTTCTAGGCCTCGGACTAGAAGAAGGCATGGGCGTTGGTCTAGGGCCCGAGCTAGGGCTAGTGAGAGCGGTAGGCGTAGCGCTGGGGTAGGCATAGGGCAAGGGGTGGGTGTCGAGGTAAACCTCGAGTAGGCCTAGAGCCAGGAGTGGGAGCTGTGGCTAGTGGTAGGGTTGGGGGTGGGCCTATTGTTAGGGGAAGCTGTAGGGCCAGGGTAGTGGTAGGAACAGAGGTAGTGCTAGGCGTAGGCCTAGGGCGAGGGGTAGTGCTCGGGGTAGGGTTAGTTGAAGGGCTAGTGGTTGGCAGAGGCCCACGGGCAGTGTTAGGGTTAGGGCTCATGTTAAGCCTAGGACTAGTGGTAGTGGTAGGGGTTGGCCGAGGACTAGGGGTAGGTGTCACGAAATGGCTCCGGGTAGTCCTAGGACTCCGAACGGATGTAGGGCTGGATTAGGGTGTGGCTAATGGTGGGTCCAGGGTGATTTCGTAGGACACGGGTTAGTGCTCTGGCTATTGGTAGGGCAAGGTGTACCGGTTGGCGACGGGCAAGTGCTAGGCTTCGGACTAGAGTGAGCACTGGGCGTTGGTCTAGGGCCCGAAGTAGGTCTAGTGAAAGCGGTAGGCGTAGCGCTGTGGTAGGCAAAGGGCAAGGGGTGGGTGTCGGGGTAAACGTCGAAGTAGGCCTAGGACCAGGAGTAAGAGCTGTGACTAGGGGTAGGGATGGGGGTGGGCCTATGGGTAGGGGGAGCTGTAGGGACTGGGGTAGGGGTGGGACCAGAGGTAGTGCTAGGCGTAGGCCTAGGGCGAGGGGTAGTGCTCGGGGTAACCTAACCCTAACCCTAACACTAACCCTAACCCTAACCCTAACTCTAACACCAACCCTAACCCTAACCCTAACCCTAACCCTAACCCTATACCTAACACCAACCCTAACCCTAAACCTAACCCTAACACCAACCCTAACCCTAACCCTAACCCTAACCCTAACCCTAACCCTAACACCAACCCTAACCCTAACCCTAACCCTAACCTTAACCCTAACACCAACCCTAACCCTAACCCTAACCCTAACTCTAACCCTAACCCTAACCCTAACACCAACCCTAACCCTAACCCTAACCCTAACCCTAACACCAACCCTAACCCTAACCCTAATCCTAACCCTAACCCTAACCCTAACCCTAACTCTAACACCAACCCTAACCCTAACCCTAACCCTAACCCTAACCCTAACACCAACCCTAACCCTAATCCTAACCCTAACCCTAAAGCTAATTTCAACCCTAACCCTAACCCTAACCCTAACCCTAACCCTAACACCAACCCTAACCCTAACCCTAACCCTAACCCTATGCCTAACACGAACCCTAACCCTAACCCTAACCCTAACACCAACCCTAACCCTAACCCTAACCCTAACCCTATACCTAACACCAACCCTAACCCTAACCCTAACCCTAACCCTAACACCAACCCTAACCCTAATCCTAACCCTAACTTTAACCCTAACCCTAACACCAACCCTCACCGTAACCCTAACACTAACCCTAACATTAACCCTAACACCAACCCTAACCCTAACCCTAACCCTAACCCTAACACCAACCCTAACCCTAACCCTAACCCTAAACCCTAATCCTAACCCTACCCCTAACCCTAACACTAACCCTAACCCTAACCCTAACAAGGGCAAGGTTTACTGGTCAGCGACAGGCAAGTTCTAGGCCTCGGACTAGAAGGAGGCATGGGCGTTGGTCTAGGGCCCAAGCTAGGGCTAGTGAGAGCGGTAGGCGTAGCGCTGGGGTAGGCATAGGGCAAGGGGTGGGTGTCGAGGTAAACCTCGAGTAGGCCTAGAGCCAGGAGTGGGAGCTGTGGCTAGTGGTAGGGTTGGGGGTGGGCCTATGGGTAGGGGGAGCTGTAGGGTCAGGGTAGTGGTATGAACAGAGGTACTGCTAGGCGTAGGCCTAGGGCGAGGGGTAGTGTTCGGGGTAGGGTTAGTTGAAGGGCTAGTGTTTGGCAGAGGCCCACGGGCAGTGTTAGGGTTAGGGCTCATGTTAAGCCTAGGACTAGTGGTAGTGGTAGGGGTTGGCCGAGGACTAGGGGTAGGTGTCACGAAATGGCTCCTGGTAGTCATAGGACTCCAAACTGATGTAGGGCTGGATTCGGGTGTGGCTAATGGTGGGTCCAGGGTGATTTCGTAGGACACCGGTTAGTGCTCTGGCTATTGGTAGGGCAAGGAGTACCGGTTGGCGATGGGCAAGTGCTAGGCTTCGGACTAGAGTGAGCACTGGGCGTTGGTCTAGGGCCCGAGGTAGGGCTAGTGGGAGCAGTAGGCGTAGCGCTGGGGTAGGCAAAGGGCAAGGGGTGGGTGTCGGGGTAAACCTCGAAGTAGGCCTAGGACCAGGAGAGGGAGCTGTGGCTAGGGGTAGGGATGGGGGTGGGCCTATGGGTAGGGGGAGCTGTAGTGACTGGGGTAGGGGTAGGACCAGAGGTTAGTGCTAGGCGTAGGCCTAGGGCGAGGGGTAGTGCTCGGGGTAACCTAACCCTAACCCTAACCCTAACCCTAACACTAACCCTAACCCTAACCCTAACTCTAACACCAACCCTAACCCTAACCCTAACCCTAACCCTATACCTAACACCAACCCTAAACCTAACCCTAACCCTAACGCCAACCCTAACCCTAACCCTAACCCTAACCCTAACACCAACCCTAACCCTAACCCTAACCCTAACCTTAACACCAACTCTAACCCTAATCCTAACCCTAACCCTAACCCTAACACCAACCCTAACCAAAACCCTAACCCTAACCCTAACACCAACCCTAACCCTAACCCTAACCCTAACCCTAACCCTATGCCTAACACGAACCCTAACCCTAACCCTAACCCTAAACCTAACCCTAACCCTAACACCAACCCTAACCCAAATCCTAATCCTAACCCTAACCCTAACCCTAACACTAACCCTAACCCTAACCCTAACCCTAACCCTAACCCTAACACCAACCCTAACCGTAACCCTAACCCTAACCCTAACACTATGCCTAACACGAACCCTAACCCTAACCCTAACCCTAACCCTAACACCAACCCTAACCCTAACCCTAACCCTAACCCTAAACGTAACACCAACCCTAACCCTAACCCAAACCCTAACTCTAACACCAACCCTAACCCTAACCCTAACCCTAACCCTAACCCTAAACCTATACCTAACACCAACCCTAACCCTAACCCTAACCCTAACACCAACCCTAACCCTAACCCTAAACCTAACCCTAACCCTATCCTAACACCAACCCTAACCCTAACCCTAACCCTAACCTTAACACCAACTCTAACCCTAATCCTAACCCTAACCCTAACCCTAACACCAACCCTAACCAAAACCCTAACCCTAACCCTAACACCAACCCTAACCCTAACCCTAACCCTAACCCTAACCCTATACCTAACACCAACCCTAACCCTAACCCTAACCCTAATCCTAACCCTAACACTAACCCTAACCCTAACACCAACACTAACCGTAACCCTAACCCTAACCCTAACCCTAACACTATGCCTAACACGAACCCTAACCCTAACCCTAACCCTAACCCTAACACCAACCCTAACCCTAACCCTAACCCTAAACGTAACACCAACTCTAACCCTAACCCAAACCCTAACTCTAACACCAACCCTAACCCTAACCCTAACCCTAACCCTAACCCTAAACCTATACCTAACACCAACCCTAACCCTAACACTAACCCTAACACCAACCCTAACCCTAACCCTAACCCTAACCCTAACCCTAACACCAACCCTAACCCTAACCCTAACCCTAACCTTAACACCAACTCTAACCCTAATCCTAACCCTAACCCTAACCCTAACACCAACCCTAACCAAAACCCTAACCCTAACCCTAACACCAACCCTAACCCTAATCCTAATCCTAACCCTAACCCTAATTCTAACACTAACCCTAACCCTAACCCTAACCCTAACACCAACCCTGACCCTAACCCTAACCCTAACCCTAACCCTATACCTAACACCAACCCTAACCCTAACCCTAACCCTAAACCTAACCCTAACCCTAACCCTAACCCTAACACCAACCCTAACCGTAACCCTAACCCTAACCCTAACCCTAACACTATGCCTAACACGAGCCCTAACCCTAACCCTAACCCTAACCCTAACACCAACCCTAACACTAACCCTAACCCTAACCCTAAACGTAACACCAACCCTAACCCTAACCCAAACCCTAACTCTAACACCAACCCTAACCCTAACCCTAACCCTAAACCTATACCTAACACCAACCCTAACCCTAACCCTAACCCTAACACCAACCCTAAGCCTAACCCTAACCCTAACCCTAACCCTAACCCTAACACCAACCCTAACCCTAACCCTAACCCTAACCTTAACACCAACTCTAACCCTAATCCTAACCCTAACCCTAACCCTAACACCAACCCTAACCAAAACACTAACCCTAACCCTAACACCAACCCTAACCCTAACCCTAACCCTAACCCTAACCCTATACCTAACACCAACCCTAACCCTAACCCTAATCCTAATCCTAACCCGAACCCTAACCCTAACCCTAACACCAACCCTAACCGTAACCCTAACCCTAACCCTAACCCTAACACTATGCCTAACACGAACCCTAACCCTAACCCTAACCCTAACCCTAACACCAACCCTAACCCTAACCCTAACCCTAACCCTAAACGTAACACCAACCCTAACCCTAACCCAAACCCTAACTCTAACACCAACCCTAACCCTAACCCTAACCCTAACCCTAACCCTAAACCTATACCTAACACCAACCCTAACCCTAACCCTAACCCTAACACCAACCCTAACCCTAACCCTAACCCTAACCTTAACACCAACTCTAACCCTAATCCTAACCCTAACCCTAACCCTAACACCAACCCTAACCAAAACCCTAACCCTAACCCTAACACCAACCCTAACCCTAATCCTAATCCTAACCCTAACCCTAATTCTAACACTAATTCTAACCCTAACCCTAACCCTAACATTAACCCTAACCCTAACCCTAACCCTAACCCTAACCCTATACCTAACACCAACCCTCACCCTAACACTAACCCTAACCCTAACACCTACCCTAACCCTAACCCTAACCCTAACACCAACCCTAACCCTAACCCTAACCCTATACCTAACACCAACCCTAACCCTAACCCTAACCCTAACCCTAACACCAACCCTAACCCTAACCCTAACCCTAACACCAACCCTAACCCTAATCCTAACCCTAACCCTAACCCTAACAACAACACTAACCGTAACCCTAACCCTAACCCTAACCCTAACCCTATGCCTAACACGAACCCTAACCCTAACCCTAACCCTAACACCAACCCTAACCCTAACCCTAACCCTAACTCTAACCCTAACCCTAACCTTAACACCAACACTAACCCTAACCCTAACCCTAACCCTAACCCTAACACCAACCCTAACCCTAACCCTAACCCTAACACCAACCCTAACCCTAACCCTAACCCTAACCCTAACCCTAACCCTAACTCTAACACCAACTTTAACCCTAACCCTAACCCTAACACCAACCCTAACCCTAATCCTAACCCTAACCCTAAAGCTAACATCAACCCTAACCCTAACCCTAACCCTAACCCTAACACCAACCCTAACCCTAACCCTAAACATAACCCTAACCCTATGCCTAACACGAACCCTAACCCTAAACCTAACCCTAACCCTAACACCAACCCTAACCCTAACCCTAACCCTAACCCTAACCCTAATTCTAACACTAACCCTAACCCTAACCCTAACCCTAACACCAACCCTAACCCTAACCCTAACCCTAACCCTAACCCTAACCCTATACCTAACACCAACCCTAACCCTAACCCTAACCCTAACACCAACCCTAACCCTAACCCTAACACTAACACCAACCCTAACCCTAATCCTAACCCTAACCCTAACCCTAACCCTAACACCAACCCTACCCGTAACCGTAACCCTAACCCTAACATTAACCCTAACACCAACCCTAACCCTAACCCTAACCCTAACCCTAACACCAACCCTAACCCTAACCCTAACCCTAAACCCTAATCCTAACCCTAACCCTAACCCTAACCCTAACCCTAACCCTAACAAGGGCAAGGTTTACTGGTCAGCGACGGGCAAGTTCTAGGCCTCGGACTAGAAGGAGGCATGGGCGTTGGTCTTGGGCCCAAGCTAGGGCTAGTGAGAGCGGTAGGCGTAGCGCTGGGGTAGGCATAGGGCAAGGGGTGGGTGTCGAGGTAAACCTCGAGTAGGCCTAGAGCCAGGAGTGGGAGCTGTGGCTAGTGGTAGGTTTGGGGGTGGGCCTATGGGTAGGGGGAGCTGTAGGGCCAGGGTAGTGGTAGAAACAGAGGTAGTGCTAGGCGTAGGCCTAGGGCGAGGGGTAGTGCTCGGGGTAGGGTTAGTTGAAGGGCTAATGTTTGGCAGAGGCCCACGGGCAGTGTTAGGGTTAGGGCTCATGTTAAGCCTAGGACTAGTGGTAGTGGTAGGGGTTGGCCGAGGACTAGGGGTAGGTGTCACGAAATGGCTCCAAGTAGTCATAGGAATCCGAACGGATGTAGGGCTGGATTAGGGTGTGGCTAATGGTGGGTCCAGGGTGATTTCGTAGGACACGGGTTAGTGCTCTGGCTATTGGTAGGGCATGGTGTACCGGTTGGCGACGGGCAAGTGCTAGGCTTCGGACTAGAGTGAGCACTGGGCGTTGTCTAGGGCCAGAGGTAGGGTTAGGGGGAGCAGTAGGCGTAGCGCTGGGGTAGGCAAAGGGCAAGGGGTGGGTGTCGGGGTAAACCTCGAATAGGCCTAGGTCCAGGAGTGGGAGCTGTGGCTAGGGGTAGGGATGGGGGTGGGCCTATGGGTAGGGGGAGCTGTAGTGACTGGGGTAGGGGTAGGACCAGAGGTAGTGCTAGGCGTAGGCCTAGGGCGAGGGGTAGTGCTCGGGGTAACCTAACCCTAAACCTAACCCTAACCCTAACACTAACCCTAACCCTAACCCTAACTCTAACACCAACCCTAACCCTAACACTAACCCTAACCCTAACCCTATACCTAACGC
>NW_027668942.1:0-12500 GCF_964194185.1 Rhinolophus hipposideros | reverse complement strand
ACCTCGAATAGGCCTAGGTCCAGGAGTGGGAGCTGTGGCTAGGGGTAGGGATGGGGGTGGGCCTATGGGTAGGGGGAGCTGTAGTGACTGGGGTAGGGGTAGGACCAGAGGTAGTGCTAGGCGTAGGCCTAGGGCGAGGGGTAGTGCTCGGGGTAACCTAACCCTAAACCTAACCCTAACCCTAACACTAACCCTAACCCTAACCCTAACTCTAACACCAACCCTAACCCTAACACTAACCCTAACCCTAACCCTATACCTAACGCCAACCCTAACCCTAACCCTAACCCTAACCCTAACCTTAACACCAACTCTAACCCTAAATCTAACGCTAACCCTAACCCTAACACTAACCCTAACCAAAACCCTAACCCTAACCCTAACACCAACCCTAACCCTAACCCTAACCCTAACCCTAACCCTATGCCTAACACGAACCCTAACCCTAACCCTAACCCTAAACCTAACCCTAAACCTAACACCAACCCTAACCCAAATCCTAATCCTAACCCTAACCTTAACCCTAACACTAACCCTAACCCTAACCCTAACCCTAACGCCAACCCTAACCCTAACCCTAACCCTAACCCTAACCCTAACCCTAACACCAACCCTAACCCTAACCCTAACACTAAACGTAACACCAACCCTAACCCTAAACCAAACCCTAACTCTAACACCAACCCTAACCCTAACCCTAACCCTAACCCTAACCCTAACCCTAACCCTAACCCTATAGCTAACACCAACCCTAACCCTAACCCTACCCTAACACCAACCCTAACCCTAACCCTAACCCTAACCCTAACCCTAACCCTAACCCTAACACCAACCCTAACCCTAACCCTAACCCTAACCTTAACACCAACTCTAACCCTAATCCTAACCCTAACCCTAACCCTAACACCAACCCTAACCAAAACCCTAACCCTAACCCTACACCAAACCTAACCCTAACCCTAACCCTAACCCTATGCCTAACACGAACCCTAACCCTAACCCTAACCCTAAACCTAACCCTAACCCTAACACCAACCCTAACCCTAATCCTAATCCTAACCCTAACCCTAACCCTAACACTAACCCTAACCCTAACCCTAACCCTAACCCTAACACCAACCCTAACCCTAACCCTAACCCTAACACTAACCCTATACCTAACACCAAACCTAACCCTAACCCTAACCCTAACCCTAACCCTAACCCTAACCCTAACCCTAACACCAACCCTAATCCTAACCCTAACCCTTACTTCTAACCCTAACCCTAATTCTAACCCTAACCCTAACCCTAACCTAACCCTAACCGTAACACCAACCCTAACTATAACCCTAACCCTAACCCTAATTCTAACCCTAACCCTAACCCTAACCCTAACCCTAACCCTAAACCCTAACCCTAACCCTAATCATAACCCTAACCCTAACCCTAAACCTAACCCTAACACCAAACCTAACCCTAACACTAACCCTAACCCTAACACTAAACCTAACACCAACCCTAACCCTAATCATAACCCTAACCCTAACCCTAACCCTAACCCTAACACCAACCCTAACCCTAACCCTAACACTAACACTAACCCTAAACCTAACACCAACCCTAACCCTAACCCTAACCCTTACCCTAACACCAACCCTAAACCTTACCCTAACCCTAAACCCTAACCCTAACCCTAACCCTAACACTAACCCTAACCCTAACCCTAACGCTAACACCAACCCTAACACTAACCCTAACCCTAACCCAAACCCTATACCTAACACCAACCCTAACCCTAACCCTAACCCTAACACTAACCCTAACACTAACCCTAACCCTAAACCCTAACCCTAACCCTAACCCTAACCCTAAACCTAACAAGGGCAAGGTGTACTGGTCAGCGACGGGCAAGTTCTAGGCCTCGGACTTGAGGGAGCCATGGGCGTTGGTCTAGGGCCCGAGCTAGAGCTAGTGAAAGCGGTAGGCGTAGCGCTGGGGTAGGCATAGGTCAAGGGGTTGGTGTCGAGGTAAACCTCAAAGTAGGCCTAGGGCCAGGAGTGGAAGCTGTGGCTAGGAGTAGGGGTGGGGGTGGGCCTATGGTAGGGGGCGCTGTAGGGCCAGGGGTAGGGGTAGGACCAGAGGTAGTGCTAGGCGTAGGCCTAGGGCGAGGGGTAGTGCTCGGGGTAGGGTTAGTTGAAGGGCTAGTGGTTGGCAGAGGCCCAAGGGCAGTGTTAGTCTTAGGGCTCATGTTAGGCCTAGGACTAGTGGTAGTGGTAGGGGTTGGCCGAGGGCTAGGGGTAGGTGTCACGGGAGGGCTCCGGGTAGTCCTAGGACTCCGAACGGATGTAGGGCTGGATTAGGGTTGGTAAGGGTGGGTCCAGGGAGATTTCGTAGGACAAGGGTTAGTGATCTGGCTATCGGTAGGGCAAGGTGTAATGGTCGGTGACGGGCAAGTGCTAGGCTTCGGACTAGAGTGAGCACTGGGCGTTGGTCTAGGGCCCAAGGTAGGGCTAGTCGGAGCGGTAGGCGTAGCGCTGTAGTAGGCAAAGGGCAAGGGGTGGGTGTCGGGGTAAACCTAGGAGTAGGCCTAGGACCAGGAGTGGGAGCTGTGGCTAGGGGTAGGGATGGGCGTGGGCCTATGGGTAGGGGGAGCTGTAGGGCCAGGGGTAGGGGTAGGACCAGAGGTAGTGCCAGGCGTACGACTAGGGCGAGGGGTAGTGCTCGGGGTAACCTAACCCTTACACTAACCCTAACCCTAACCCTAACCCTAACACCAACCCTAACCCTAACATTAACCCTAACCCTAACCTTAAACCTAACACCAACCCTAACCCTAATCCTAACCCTAACCCTAACCCTAACCCTAACCCTAACACCAACCCTAACCCTAACCCTAACCCTAACCCTAACCCTAAACCTAACACCAACCCTAACCCTAACCCTAACCCTAACCCTAACACCAACCCTAACCCTAATCCTAACCCTAACCCTAAAGCTAACATCAACCCTAACCCTAACCCTAACCCTAACCCTAACACCAACCCTAACCCTAACCCTAACCCTAACTTTATGCCTAACACGAACCCTAACCCTAAACCTAACCCTAACCCTAACAACAACCCTAACCCTAATCCTAATCCTAACCCTAACCCTAACCCTAACACTAACCCTAACCCTAACCCTAACCCTAACACCAACCCTAACCCTAACCCTAACCCTAAACCTAACCCTATACCTAACACCAACCCTAACCCTAACCCTAACCCTAACCCTAACACCAACCCTAACCCTAACCCTAACCCTAACACCAACCCTAACCCTAATCCTAACCCTAACCCTAACCCTAACCCTAACACCAACCATAACCGTAACCCTAACCCTAACACCAACCCTAACCCTAACCCTAACCCTAAACCCTAATCCTAACCCTAACCCTAACCCTAACCTTAACCCTAACCCTAACAAGGGCAAGGTTTACTGGTCAGCGACGGGCAAGTTCTAGGCCTCGGACTAGAAGGAGGCATGGGCGTTGGTCTAGGGCCCGAGCTAGGGCTAGTGAGAGCGGTAGGCGTAGCGCTGGGGTAGGCATAGGGCAAGGGGTGGGTGTCGAGGTAAACCTCGAGTAGGCCTAGAGCCAGGAGTGGGAGCTGTGGCTAGTGGTAGGGTTGGGGGTGGGCCTATGGGTAGGGGGAGCTGTAGGTCCAGGGTAGTGGTAGGAACAGAGGTAGTGCTAGGCGTAGGCCTAGGGCGAGGGGTAGTGCTCGGGGTAGGGTTAGTTGAAGGGCTAGTGGTTGGCAGAGGCCCACGGGCAGTGTTAGGGTTAGGGCTCATGTTAAGCCTAGGATTAGTGGTAGTGTTAGGTGTTGGCCGAGGACTAGGGGTAGGTGTCACGAAATGGCTCCGGGTAGTCCTAGGACTCCGAACGGATGTAGGGCTGGATTAGGGTGTGTCTAATGGTGGGTCCAGGGTGATTTCGTAGGACACGGGTTAGTACTCTGGCTATTGGTAGGGCAAGGTGTACCGGTTGGCGACGGGCAAGTGCTAGGCTTCGGACTAGAGTGAGCACTGGGCGTTGGTCTAGGGCCCGAGGTAGGGCTAGTGGGAGCGGTAGGCGTAGCGCTGGGGTAGGCAAAGGGCAAGGGGTGGGTGTCGGGGTAAACCTCGAAGTAGGCCTAGGACCAGGAGTAAGAGCTGTGGCTAGGGGTAGGGATGGGGTGGGCCTATGGGTAGGGGGAGCTGTAGGGACTGGGGTAGGGGTAGGACCAGAGGTAGTGCTAGGCGTAGGCCTAGGGCGAGGGGTAGTGCTCGGGGTAACCTAACCCTAACCCTAACCCTAACCCTAACCCTAACACTAACCCTAACCCTAACCCTAACTCTAACACCAACCCTAACCCTAACCATAACCCTAACCCTAACCCTATACCTAACACCAACCCTAACCCTAACCCTAACACCAACCCTAACCCTAACCCTAACCCTAACCCTAACCCTAACCCTAACCCTAACCATAACCCTAACCCTAACCCTAACCCTAACCCTAACCCTAACCCTAACCCTAACCCTAACCCTAACCCTAACCCTAACCCTAAACCCTAACCCTAACCCTAACCCTAACCCTAACCCTAACCCTAACCCTAACCCTAACACCAACCCTAACCCTAACCCTAACCCTAACCTTAACACCAACTCTAACCCTAATCCTAACCCTAACCCTAACCCTAACACCAACCCTAACCAAAACCCTAACCCTAACCCTAACACCAACCCTAACCCTAAACCTAACCCTAACCCTAACCCTATGCCTAACACGAACCCTAACCCTAACCATAACCCTAAACCTAACCCTAACCCTAACACCAACCCTAACCCTAATCCTAATCCTAACCCTAACCCTAACCCTAACACTAACCCTAACCCTAACCCTAACCCTAACACCAACCCTAACCCTAACCCTAACCCTAACCCTATACCTAACACCAACCCTTACCCTAACCCTAACACCAACCCTAACCCTAACCCTAACCCTAACACCAACCCTAACCCTAATCCTAACCCTAACCCTAACCCTAAACCTAACACCAACCCTAACCGTAACCCTAACCCTAACCCTAACCCTAACACTAACCCTAACCCTAACCCTAACTCTAACACCAACCCTAACCCTAACCCTAACCCTAACCCTATACCTAACACCAACCCTAAACCTAACCCTAACCCTAACGCCAACCCTAACCCTAACCCTAACCCTAACCCTAACACCAACCCTAACCCTAACCCTAACCCTAACCTTAACACCAACTCTAACCCTAATCCTAACCCTAACCCTAACCCTAACACCAACCCTAACCAAAACCCTAACCCTAACCCTAACACCAACCCTAACCCTAACCCTAACCCTAACCCTAACCCTATGCCTAACACGAACCCTAACCCTAACCCTAACCCTAAACCTAACCCTAACCCTAACACCAACCCTAACCCAAATCCTAATCCTAACCCTAACCCTAACCCTAACACTAACCCTAACCCTAACCCTAACCCTAACCCTAACCCTAACCCTAACACCAACCCTAACCGTAACCCTAACCCTAACCCTAACCCTAACACTATGCCTAACACGAACCCTAACCCTAACCCTAACCCTAACCCTAACACCAACCCTAACCCTAACCCTAACCCTAACCCTAAACGTAACACCAACCCTAACCCTAACCCAAACCCTAACTCTAACACCAACCCTAACCCTAACCCTAACCCTAACCCTAACCCTAAACCTATACCTAACACCAACCCTAACCCTAACCCTAACCCTAACACCAACCCTAACCCTAACCCTAACCCTAACCCTAACCCTATCCTAACACCAACCCTAACCCTAACCCTAACCCTAACCTTAACACCAACTCTAACCCTAATCCTAACCCTAACCCTAACCCTAACACCAACCCTAACCAAAACCCTAACCCTAACCCTAACACCAACCCTAACCCTAACCCTAACCCTAACCCTATACCTAACAGCAACCCTAACCCTAACCCTAACCCTAATCCTAACCCTAACACTAACCCTAACCCTAACACCAACACTAACCGTAACCCTAACCCTAACCCTAACCCTAACACTATGCCTAACACGAACCCTAACCCTAACCCTAACCCTAACCCTAACACCAACCCTAACCCTAACCCTAACCCTAACCCTAAACGTAACACCAACCCTAACCCTAACCCAAACCCTAACTCTAACACCAACCCTAACCCTAACCCTAACCCTAACCCTAACCCTAAACCTATACCTAACACCAACCCTAACCCTAACACTAACCCTAACACCAACCCTAACCCTAACCCTAACCCTAACCCTAACCCTAACACCAACCCTAACCCTAACCCTAACCCTAACCTTAACACCAACTCTAACCCTAATCCTAACCCTAACCCTAACCCTAACACCAACCCTAACCAAAACCCTAACCCTAACCCTAACACCAACCCTAACCCTAATCCTAATCCTAACCCTAACCCTAATTCTAACACTAACCCTAACCCTAACCCTAACCCTAACACCAACCCTGACCCTAACCCTAACCCTAACCCTAACCCTATACCTAACACCAACCCTAACCCTAACCCTAACCCTAACCCTAACCCTAACCCTAACCCTAACCCTAACACCAACCCTAACCGTAACCCTAACCCTAACCCTAACCCTAACACTATGCCTAACACGAACCCTAACCCTAACCCTAACCCTAACCCTAACACCAACCCTAACACTAACCCTAACCCTAACCCTAAACGTAACACCAACCCTAACCCTAACCCAAACCCTAACTCTAACACCAACCCTAACCCTAACCCTAACCCTAAACCTATACCTAACACCAACCCTAACCCTAACCCTAACCCTAACACCAACCCTAAGCCTAACCCTAACCCTAACCCTAACCCTAACCCTAACACCAACCCTAACCCTAACCCTAACCCTAACCTTAACACCAACTCTAACCCTAATCCTAACCCTAACCCTAACCCTAACACCAACCCTAACCAAAACACTAACCCTAACCCTAACACCAACCCTAACCCTAACCCTAACCCTAACCCTATACCTAACACCAACCCTAACCCTAACCCTAATCCTAATCCTAACCCGAACCCTAACCCTAACCCTAACACCAACCCTAACCGTAACCCTAACCCTAACCCTAACCCTAACACTATGCCTAACACGAACCCTAACCCTAACCCTAACCCTAACCCTAACACCAACCCTAACCCTAACCCTAACCCTAACCCTAAACGTAACACCAACCCTAACCCTAACCCAAACCCTAACTCTAACACCAACCCTAACCCTAACCCTAACCCTAACCCTAACCCTAAACCTATACCTAACACCAACCCTAACCCTAACCCTAACCCTAACACCAACCCTAACCCTAACCCTAACCCTAACCTTAACACCAACTCTAACCCTAATCCTAACCCTAACCCTAACCCTAACACCAACCCTAACCAAAACCCTAACCCTAACCCTAACACCAACCCTAACCCTAATCCTAATCCTAACCCTAACCCTAATTCTAACACTAATTCTAACCCTAACCCTAACCCTAACATTAACCCTAACCCTAACCCTAACCCTAACCCTAACCCTATACCTAACACCAACCCTCACCCTAACACTAACCCTAACCCTAACACCAACCCTAACCCTAACCCTAACCCTAACACCAACCCTAACCCTAACCCTAAACCTATACCTAACACCAACCCTAACCCTAACCCTAACCCTAACCCTAACACCAACCCTAACCCTAACCCTAACCCTAACACCAACCCTAACCCTAATCCTAACCCTAACCCTAACCCTAACAACAACACTAACCGTAACCCTAACCCTAACCCTAACCCTAACCCTATGCCTAACACGAACCCTAACCCTAACCCTAACCCTAACACCAACCCTAACCCTACCCCTAACCCTAACCCTAAACGTAACACCAACCCTAACCCTAACCCAAACCCTAACCCTAACACCAATCCTAACCCTAACCCTAACCCTAACCCTAACACCAACCCTAACCCTAACCCTAACCCTAACTCTAACCCTAACCCTAACCTTAACACCAACACTAACCCTAACCCTAACCCTAACCCTAACCCTAACACCAACCCTAACCCTAACCCTAACCCTAACACCAACCCTAACCCTAACCCTAACCCTAACCCTAACCCTAACTCTAACACCAACTTTAACCCTAACCCTAACCCTAACACCAACCCTAACCCTAATCCTAACCCTAACCCTAAAGCTAACATCAACCCTAACCCTAACCCTAACCCTAACCCTAACACCAACCCTAACCCTAACCCTAAACATAACCCTAACCCTATGCCTAACACGAACCCTAACCCTAAACCTAACCCTAACCCTAACACCAACCCTAACCCTAACCCTAACCCTAACCCTAATTCTAACACTAACCCTAACCCTAACCCTAACCCTAACACCAACCCTAACCCTAACCCTAACCCTAACCCTAACCCTAACCCTATACCTAACACCAACCCTAACCCTAACCCTAACCCTAACACCAACCCTAACCCTAACCCTAACACTAACACCAACCCTAACCCTAATCCTAACCCTAACCCTAACCCTAACCCTAACACCAACCCTACCCGTAACCGTAACCCTAACCCTAACATTAACCCTAACACCAACCCTAACCCTAACCCTAACCCTAACCCTAACACCAACCCTAACCCTAACCCTAACCCTAAACCCTAATCCTAACCCTAACCCTAACCCTAACCCTAACCCTAACCCTAACAAGGGCAAGGTTTACTGGTCAGCGACGGGCAAGTTCTAGGCCTCGGACTAGAAGGAGGCATGGGCGTTGGTCTTGGGCCCAAGCTAGGGCTAGTGAGAGCGGTAGGCGTAGCGCTGGGGTAGGCATAGGGCAAGGGGTGGGTGTCGAGGTAAACCTCGAGTAGGCCTAGAGCCAGGAGTGGGAGCTGTGGCTAGTGGTAGGGTTGGGGGTGGGCCTATGGGTAGGGGGAGCTGTAGGGCCAGGGTAGTGGTAGAAACAGAGGTAGTGCTAGGCGTAGGCCTAGGGCGAGGGGTAGTGCTCGGGGTAGGGTTAGTTGAAGGGCTAATGTTTGGCAGAGGCCCACGGGCAGTGTTAGGGTTAGGGCTCATGTTAAGCCTAGGACTAGTGGTAGTGGTAGGGGTTGGCCGAGGACTAGGGGTAGGTGTCACGAAATGGCTCCAAGTAGTCATAGGAATCCGAACGGATGTAGGGCTGGATTAGGGTGTGGCTAATGGTGGGTCCAGGGTGATTTCGTAGGACACGGGTTAGTGCTCTGGCTATTGGTAGGGCATGGTGTACCGGTTGGCGACGGGCAAGTGCTAGGCTTCGGACTAGAGTGAGCACTGGGCGTTGTCTAGGGCCAGAGGTAGGGTTAGGGGGAGCAGTAGGCGTAGCGCTGGGGTAGGCAAAGGGCAAGGGGTGGGTGTCGGGGTAAACCTCGAATAGGCCTAGGTCCAGGAGTGGGAGCTGTGGCTAGGGGTAGGGATGGGGGTGGGCCTATGGGTAGGGGGAGCTGTAGTGACTGGGGTAGGGGTAGGACCAGAGGTAGTGCTAGGCGTAGGCCAAGGGCGAGGGGTAGTGCTCGGGGTAACCTAACCCTAAACCTAACCCTAACCCTAACACTAACCCTAACCCTAACCCTAACTCTAACACCAACCCTAACCCTAACACTAACCCTAACCATAACCCTATACCTAACGCCAACCCTAACCCTAACCCTAACCCTAACCTTAACACCAACTCTAACCCTAAATCTAACGCTAACCCTAACCCTAACACTAACCCTAACCAAAACCCTAACCCTAACCCTAACACCAACCCTAACCCTAACCCTAACCCTAACCCTAACCCTATGCCTAACACGAACCCTAACCCTAACCCTAACCCTAAACCTAACCCTAAACCTAACACCAACCCTAACCCAAATCCTAATCCTAACCCTAACCTTAACCCTAACACTAACCCTAACCCTAACCCTAACCCTAACGCCAACCCTAACCCTAACCCTAACCCTAACCCTAACCCTAACACCAACCCTAACCCTAACCCTAACCCTAAACGTAACACCAACCCTAACCCTAACCCAAACCCTAACTCTAACACCAACCCTAACCCTAACCCTAACCCTAACCCTAACCCTAACCCTAACCCTATACCTAACACCAACCCTAACCCTAACCCTACCCTAACACCAACCCTAACCCTAACCCTAACCCTAACCCTAACCCTAACCCTAACACCAACCCTAACCCTAACCCTAACCCTAACCTTAACACCAACTCTAACCCTAATCCTAACCCTAACCCTAACCCTAACACCAACCCTAACCAAAACCCTAACCCTAACCCTACACCAACCCTAACCCTAACCCTAACCCTAACCCTATGCCTAACACGAACCCTAACCCTAACCCTAACCCTAAACCTAACCCTAACCCTAACACCAACCCTAACCCTAATCCTAATCCTAACCCTAACCCTAACCCTAACACTAACCCTAACCCTAACCCTAACCCTAACACCAACCCTAACCCTAACCCTAACCCTAACACTAACCCTATACCTAACACCAAACCTAACCCTAACCCTAACCCTAACCCTAACCCTAACCCTAACCCTAACCCTAACCCTAACACCAACCCTAACCCTAACCCTAACCCTAACACTAACCCTATACCTAACACCAAACCTAACCCTAAACCTAACCCTAACCCTAACCCTAACCCTAACCCTAACCCTAACCCTAACACCAACCCTAACCCTAACCCTAACCCTTACTTCTAACCCTAACCCTAATTCTAACCCTAACCCTAACCCTAACCTAACCCTAACCGTAACACCAACCCTAACTATAACCCTAACCCTAACCCTAATTCTAACCCTAACCCTAACCCTAACCCTAACCCTAACCCTAAACCCTAACCCTAACCCTAATCATAACCCTAACCCTAACCCTAAACCTAACCCTAACACCAAACCTAACCCTAACACTAACCCTAACCCTAACACTAAACCTAACACCAACCCTAACCCTAATCATAACCCTAACCCTAACCCTAACCCTAACACCAACCCTAACCCTAACCCTAACACTAACACTAACCCTAAACCTAACACCAACCCTAACCCTAACCCTAACCCTTACCCTAACACCAACCCTAAACCTTACTCTAACCCTAAACCCTAACCCTAACCCTAACCCTAACACTAACCCTAACCCTAACCCTAACGCTAACACCAACCCTAACACTAACCCTAACCCTAACCCAAACCCTATACCTAACACCAACCCTAACCCTAACCCTAACCCTAACACTAACCCTAACACTAACCCTAACCCTAAACCCTAACCCTAACCCTAACCCTAACCCTAAACCTAACAAGGGCAAGGTGTACTGGTCAGCGACGGGCAAGTTCTAGGCCTCGGACTTGAGGGAGCCATGGGCGTTGGTCTAGGGCCCGAGCTAGAGCTAGTGAAAGCGGTAGGCGTAGCGCTGGGGTAGGCATAGGTCAAGGGGTTGGTGTCGAGGTAAACCTCAAAGTAGGCCTAGGGCCAGGAGTGGAAGCTGTGGCTAGGAGTAGGGGTGGGGGTGGGCCTATGGTAGGGGGCGCTGTAGGGCCAGGGGTAGGGGTAGGACCAGAGGTAGTGCTAGGCGTAGGCCTAGGGCGAGGGGTAGTGCTCGGGGTAGGGTTAGTTGAAGGGCTAGTGGTTGGCAGAGGCCCAAGGGCAGTGTTAGTCTTAGGGCTCATGTTAGGCCTAGGACTAGTGGTAGTGGTAGGGGTTGGCCGAGGGCTAGGGGTAGGTGTCATGGGAGGGCTCCGGGTAGTCCTAGGACTCCGAACGGATGTAGGGCTGGATTAGGGTTGGTAAGGGTGGGTCCAGGGAGATTTCGTAGGACAAGGGTTAGTGATCTGGCTATCGGTAGGGCAAGGTGTAATGGTCGGTGACGGGCAAGTGCTAGGCTTCGGACTAGAGTGAGCACTGGGCGTTGGTCTAGGGCCCAAGGTAGGGCTAGTCGGAGCGGTAGGCGTAGCGCTGTAGTAGGCAAAGGGCAAGGGGTGGGTGTCGGGGTAAACCTAGGAGTAGGCCTAGGACCAGGAGTGGGAGCTGTGGCTAGGGGTAGGGATGGGCGTGGGCCTATGGGTAGGGGGAGCTGTAGGGCCAGGGGTAGGGGTAGGACCAGAGGTAGTGCCAGGCGTACGACTAGGGCGAGGGGTAGTGCTCGGGGTAACCTAACCCTTACACTAACCCTAACCCTAACCCTAACCCTAACACCAACCCTAACCCTAACATTAACCCTAACCCTAACCTTAAACCTAACACCAACCCTAACCCTAATCCTAACCCTAACCCTAACCCTAACCCTAACCCTAACACCAACCCTAACCCTAACCCTAACCCTAACCCTAACCCTAAACCT
>NW_027668943.1:0-74825 GCF_964194185.1 Rhinolophus hipposideros | reverse complement strand
GCACGTGCTCAAGGAACTCATAGCATCGTTGGAAAGAGTCTCACTCGTTCGTTCAGTGAATATCTATCAAACACCTATGTGTCAAGAACCGCAGTGGGGTCTGGGGACCCGTCAGAGGGGACGGACGACAAGATCCCTGCCCTTACTGACTGACATGGAAACAGACGATAACTTCGTGAACCACTAATACGTACCAGAAGTTCCTACACTGATTAGTCTCGTGAAGACTATAAAACAGGCTCATGAGATGGACCGTGGCCGGGAGAGATGCTACGACCCTCAGAAGGACAGCCAGGAAGGGCCTCTTGGAAGAGGTGGCGTTGCGCGGAGACCCGAAGGAGGAGGCTGCTCTGTGGGGAAACAGAAGGCCGGGCAGGTGACAGTAAGTGCAAAGGCCCTGAGGTGGGAACGGGTTATGTGTTTGGGGAAAAAGGAGGAGCGTTGAGGGACAGCGGTGGGGGGCGAGTAGGAGGGAGAGGAGGCGGGCCGGTTATTGATCATGGTCGTCGTGCAGGGAGTCATGTGGGGTCTCAGCTCCCGCTCCCCACATCAGAACGCAGGACATGGTCAGGCCAAACAGGAACACTCTCGGAGCCACTGATACGGGAGTCAGTCCACTATATTGTCGCTGGCGGCTGGGTTGGAGATACAGGAGGCAGGATCCACACGATCCGCAACCCTCACTCCGCCCCTTGCAAGCTCAGCCTCCATCTTCTTGCTGGCCGCCATTTTTGTGCTAGCGCAGTCCCAGCAGTTCTTGTAGGGGCCCGTGGGTCCCTGGTTCAGCTGACGGCCAACCAGTCACAGCTCATGGCCATCCAATCACAGTTGATGGCCATTTGCTACCTGAGCCAGTCCCTTTCCGCGGGACGCCGAGAGCCTGAAAACGGCCCTCTTGGCTCTGTCCCCACACTCCACCCACACAGGGTCTCGCCTCACAACCGACGCGACTGGCGTCTTCCGAGTGAAGCCCTATGCGAGGAGCCCGGAGGTGAAGGCAATATACTGGACACGGCCAGGCTCTCTGGGCACAGCCAGGTTTTCTCAGGGCACCACCAGTTCTTCTGGGCACAGCCAGACTTCCTGGGCTATTCAGGGTACCACTAGTCTCCCCGGGTACCGCCTGACCTCTCAGGGCACTGCCACTCTCTCTGGGCACGGCAGACTTCCTGGGCTACTTAGGGTACCACTAGTCTCCCCGGGTACAGCCGGGGCCTCTCAGAGCACTGTCACTCTCTCTGGGCACGGCCAGGCTTCCTGGACCCAGCCAGGGCCTCTCAGGGCACTGCCACTCTCTCGGAGCACGGCCAGACTTCCTGGACACAGCCAGGGCTCTCGGGGTACCTTGCTGGCACAACAGCGACTCACAGTCAAGATGCTTACATATCCTGGATGGCGGCCGCTCAAAACACAAAAGGAAACACCTGCCAGTGTCACTACACGGTGGGACGTTCTCAAGCAAACAATCAACCGGTCCATTCAAGTAGGGATGGAAGGCAGTTCGCCACAGTTCACGGTCACTCGCCAGGGCGTGAACTGGCCCATAACGTGTGCCCACGCCGCATGGCGAGGGCTCCAAGTCCTTCCCAACCTGGGGGTGAAGGCCTTAGCAAGCACTTCCCCAGAAACGGGGCCCCAACGGTCTTCGCTGTCTCTGGCCTATGCTGGTTGGGGAACCGTCCACGTCTTTCCACCCCTCCTCGGGGGTCCAGCTCTCTGGCAGCCTCTCCTCCTGGTCTTCCCGAGTGTGAGTGTTCACGCACAAATGCTCCACCGCCCTTTGGAGAGCTTTGGCCGGCACCGCACCCTGCTCGCTGAGCCATGTGTCGTGCGGGGCGGCCTGCGGGGTCTCAGCCCCCGCTCCCCACATAAGAACGCAGGATGTGGCTAGGCCAAAAAAGGACACCCACGGAGCCATAGGCAGGGGAGTCATCCCACTATCGTCTCGCTGGAGGCTGGACTCACACGACGTGCGACCTGCTGTCCGCCTTTCTGCCTGCCAACCGAGCGACTCGCTCACTGCGATCCGAACTTGCTAGCTCAGCCACCATCTTCTTGCTAGCCCCCATTTTCTGCTGGCGTAGCCTAGGTAGGCAGTTATACTTGTGGCCAAAGGCTCACCGGTTACAGCTGATGACGGCCAGCTGATGACGGCCAACGAGCCACTGGTATTATTACTATGGGCCTTCGTGGTTCACCATTCAATGACTAATTCTTTTTTTTTTCTTTTTTTAAAGATTTCATTGGGGAATGAGGACAGGACTTTATTGAGGAACAGTGTGTACTTCCAGGGTTTTTTTCTTTTTCCAGTCAAGTCGTTGTACTTTGCATCTTAGTTGAGCTTCAAGTTGTCGTTTGCGTTAGTTGTGGAGGGCGCAGCTCAGCTCCAGTTCCAGTTGCCATGGCTAGTAGCAGGGGGCGCCGCCCGGCAACCTTGTGGTTGAGAGGACGTGCTCCAACCAACTGAGCCATCCGGGAGCTCAGCGGCAGCTCAGCTCAAGGTGCCGTGTTCAATCTTCAGGTGCAGGGGGCGCTGCCCACCATCCCTTGCGGGATTGGAACCGGCAACCTTGTGGTTGAGAGACTGCGCTCCAACCAACTGAGCCATCCGGGAGCTCAGCGGCCGCTCAGCTGAAGGTGCCCTGTTCAATCTGAGTTGTAGGAGGCGGAGCCCACCATCCCTCGCGGGACTCGAGGAGTTGAACGGGCCATCTTGTGGTTGAGAGCCCACTGGCCCATGTGGGAATCGAACCGGCGGCCTTCGGAGTTAGGAGCGCGGCGCTCTAACCGCCTGAGCCACGGGGCCGGCCCCCGTGACTAATTCTTGAACCCAGCCCCGCTTCGTCAAACTTTCTGTGACAGTGAAGTTCCCTAACTTGCGCTGTGCAGTGGGGGAGCTACAAGCCAGGTTAAGGGGTACATGACACATGGCGGGTGCCAAGGAGGGGCTGAGCTGTTCGTTTAAATTAAGTTTAAACAGCCGCCTGCGGCCAGTGGCCATGAGCCTGGACAGGGCAGCTCTAATTACTCGTGTGCCGGGGGCCGTTCTGGGTGCTGGGGAATCCAGGACGAGAGCCCTGGAACTCACAGCCCATCGGGGCAGACAGATGTGAGGTAGGTCAGTTCACAAACAAACGGAAAATTGCATTTCTGACCTGGGCTGTGATAGAGGGCAATGCAGGGCTGTGAGGCCTCAGGGGGATTTGACTGGCTCAGGGAGGAACCGGAATGGAGACGTGAGCTGAGATGCAGGAAGGGATCGGAATGACTGATGGCAAGAGAAAGGGAGAAGAAAGGAGGGTGCATGGGGCAGAGAGACCAGTGCGGGCAAAGGCCCTGGGGTGGGAAGGAGCACAGATGTCGGGAGAGGCCAGCGGGGCTGGGCTGGGCGAGCAGGTCAGTGCCAGGGGGTTGATCTACTGTCCTTTGCTCCCCCGCAGCTCTGGTCACCCTTGCCGGCATCAGTATCTATATCGCCTAGTTGAGCCGCTGCCTTCCCTGTGGCGCTGTGTCTCCTGGAAGAGAAGGCCCTCCGGGACCAGGTGGACATGCATTTCGCCTGGTCCCTGGCCCTGGGCTGGATAAGTTCCGTCGCCGATCCGCTCAGCGGAGTGGCCTTCCTGGCAGCAGCCCGCGTGCTCAGCCTGAGAAGGAAGCAGGCCCAGGTCACCCGAGCCCGGATGCCTGGTCGTGCTGGTAAGGAGGCTGGCCAGGAGCCTCACGGACACATCTTGGTGGATCGTGCCCTCCCGTTCCTCAAAGGCTACCAGTAGAGGCCAGGGGGTCGACCTGAGAGCCACCGCTGGGACTGAGCTCTGGGCCTGGCCGACATCTCAGTACGCGTGCTGCCTGGCGTGCTGAGTGCCGTGTATCCACACACGTGTGTCCGTCTGGGCTGAAAGAGGCCGAGGGAGTGCAGCAGCCACGAAATGACAAAAACCACGCCTCCATCAGAAAGGCAACGTCTTAGAAGGAGACGCTCGGGGCGCGCCTGCTCCGACTTCCTTTCATCCTCTCCCCCGCCCTTTGGATCAGTCAGCTCCTCTTCTTTGTTAAGGAAATGGAGGACCCGAGGGGTTAGGTTAAGTTCCGCAATGGGCAATGGCGCGCAGCAAGCCGCTGGCACATTCCTCACTCCAAACCAGTGCCCAATCCTTTATGACACCTTTTCTGAGCAGGCTCATGGCTAACGGCAGTATGGTTACTGTGCATGACCCAGAGTGGGTGAGCTAGCTGCTGAGCGCCCAAGGAGAGACGGGGAACTGAAATTCAGATCGGATTCCACGGTGGTTTTCTTTCCACTCCTGCCAATGACTACACCACTTGCCTTTCTGTCTGCACCTGGGCAGGGACGCGGCTGCTGCTTCCTTTCTGTGCAGTCTGGGAAAGTGCAAGCTGAGCCGATCGCTCACAAGGTCCCACGGGGGTGACGGAACAGGTTGCAAAAACAGTGACGCAGCTGGGGAAGAGAAACGCAAGTTTTCCCAAAGTGAGAGGAACCGCACTGATGAAAAGCTGGTCTTTGCTGCCACCTGCTGGTCACGTTGGGGAACCGCGTCACAGGCGCGACGTTGTGAAGCCGTCCGAAAACATGGCTCTTTGGGTCCTCTGGGAGCCCGGCACTGGGTCAAACACTGCAAGGCGGAGCTTCCCAGTTGGGGCGATTCCCCTGTCCCTCCCCATCTGAGTCATTTGGCGACGTTTAGGGATATTTTTGGTTCTTACAATTAAGGGGGGGGGGTGCTACTGGCCTCCAGCGGGTGGAGGCCAGGGATACCGTGAAACATCCTACGGTGCACAGGTCGGTCCCAGGACAGAGGATGACCCAGTCCCACCGGTCAATAGCGTCGATGTTGAGAATTCCTGGGAGAGGAACAGAAAGAAATCACAAAAGAAAACACGCACGTGCTCAAGGAACTCATAGCATCGTTGGAAAGAGTCTCACTCGTTCGTTCAGTGAATATCTATCAAACACCTATGTGTCAAGAACCGCAGTGGGGTCTGGGGACCCGTCAGAGGGGACGGACGACAAGATCCCTGCCCTTACTGACTGACATGGAAACAGACGATAACTTCGTGAACCACTAATACGTACCAGAAGTTCCTACACTGATTAGTCTCGTGAAGACTATAAAACAGGCTCATGAGATGGACCGTGGCCGGGAGAGATGCTACGACCCTCAGAAGGACAGCCAGGAAGGGCCTCTTGGAAGAGGTGGCGTTGCGCGGAGACCCGAAGGAGGAGGCTGCTCTGTGGGGAAACAGAAGGCCGGGCAGGTGACAGTAAGTGCAAAGGCCCTGAGGTGGGAACGGGTTATGTGTTTGGGGAAAAAGGAGGAGCGTTGAGGGACAGCGGTGGGGGGCGAGTAGGAGGGAGAGGAGGCGGGCCGGTTATTGATCATGGTCGTCGTGCAGGGAGTCATGTGGGGTCTCAGCTCCCGCTCCCCACATCAGAACGCAGGACGTGGTCAGGCCAAACAGGAACACTCTCGGAGCCACTGATACGGGAGTCAGTCCACTATATTGTCGCTGGCGGCTGGGTTGGAGATACAGGAGGCAGGATCCACACGATCCGCAACCCTCACTCCGCCCCTTGCAAGCTCAGCCTCCATCTTCTTGCTGGCCGCCATTTTTGTGCTAGCGCAGTCCCAGCAGTTCTTGTAGGGGCCCGTGGGTCCCTGGTTCAGCTGACGGCCAACCAGTCACAGCTCATGGCCATCCAATCACAGTTGATGGCCATTTGCTACCTGAGCCAGTCCCTTTCCGCGGGACGCCGAGAGCCTGAAAACGGCCCTCTTGGCTCTGTCCCCACACTCCACCCACACAGGGTCTCGCCTCACAACCGACGCGACTGGCGTCTTCCGAGTGAAGCCCTATGCGAGGAGCCCGGAGGTGAAGGCAATATACTGGACACGGCCAGGCTCTCTGGGCACAGCCAGGTTTTCTCAGGGCACCACCAGTTCTTCTGGGCACAGCCAGACTTCCTGGGCTATTCAGGGTACCACTAGTCTCCCCGGGTACCGCCTGACCTCTCAGGGCACTGCCACTCTCTCTGGGCACGGCAGACTTCCTGGGCTACTTAGGGTACCACTAGTCTCCCCGGGTACAGCCGGGGCCTCTCAGAGCACTGTCACTCTCTCTGGGCACGGCCAGGCTTCCTGGACCCAGCCAGGGCCTCTCAGGGCACTGCCACTCTCTCGGAGCACGGCCAGACTTCCTGGACACAGCCAGGGCTCTCGGGGTACCTTGCTGGCACAACAGCGACTCACAGTCAAGATGCTTACATATCCTGGATGGCGGCCGCTCAAAACACAAAAGGAAACACCTGCCAGTGTCACTACACGGTGGGACGTTCTCAAGCAAACAATCAACCGGTCCATTCAAGTAGGGATGGAAGGCAGTTCGCCACAGTTCACGGTCACTCGCCAGGGCGTGAACTGGCCCATAACGTGTGCCCACGCCGCATGGCGAGGGCTCCAAGTCCTTCCCAACCTGGGGGTGAAGGCCTTAGCAAGCACTTCCCCAGAAACGGGGCCCCAACGGTCTTCGCTGTCTCTGGCCTATGCTGGTTGGGGAACCGTCCACGTCTTTCCACCCCTCCTCGGGGGTCCAGCTCTCTGGCAGCCTCTCCTCCTGGTCTTCCCGAGTGTGAGTGTTCACGCACAAATGCTCCACCGCCCTTTGGAGAGCTTTGGCCGGCACCGCACCCTGCTCGCTGAGCCATGTGTCGTGCGGGGCGGCCTGCGGGGTCTCAGCCCCCGCTCCCCACATAAGAACGCAGGATGTGGCTAGGCCAAAAAAGGACACCCACGGAGCCATAGGCAGGGGAGTCATCCCACTATCGTCTCGCTGGAGGCTGGACTCACACGACGTGCGACCTGCTGTCCGCCTTTCTGCCTGCCAACCGAGCGACTCGCTCACTGCGATCCGAACTTGCTAGCTCAGCCACCATCTTCTTGCTAGCCCCCATTTTCTGCTGGCGTAGCCTAGGTAGGCAGTTATACTTGTGGCCAAAGGCTCACCGGTTACAGCTGATGACGGCCAGCTGATGACGGCCAACGAGCCACTGGTATTATTACTATGGGCCTTCGTGGTTCACCATTCAATGACTAATTCTTTTTTTTTTCTTTTTTTAAAGATTTCATTGGGGAATGAGGACAGGACTTTATTGAGGAACAGTGTGTACTTCCAGGGTTTTTTTCTTTTTCCAGTCAAGTCGTTGTACTTTGCATCTTAGTTGAGCTTCAAGTTGTCGTTTGCGTTAGTTGTGGAGGGCGCAGCTCAGCTCCAGTTCCAGTTGCCATGGCTAGTAGCAGGGGGCGCCGCCCGGCAACCTTGTGGTTGAGAGGACGTGCTCCAACCAACTGAGCCATCCGGGAGCTCAGCGGCAGCTCAGCTCAAGGTGCCGTGTTCAATCTTCAGGTGCAGGGGGCGCTGCCCACCATCCCTTGCGGGATTGGAACCGGCAACCTTGTGGTTGAGAGACCGCGCTCCAACCAACTGAGCCATCCGGGAGCTCAGCGGCCGCTCAGCTGAAGGTGCCCTGTTCAATCTGAGTTGTAGGAGGCGGAGCCCACCATCCCTCGCGGGACTCGAGGAGTTGAACGGGCCATCTTGTGGTTGAGAGCCCACTGGCCCATGTGGGAATCGAACCGGCGGCCTTCGGAGTTAGGAGCGCGGCGCTCTAACCGCCTGAGCCACGGGGCCGGCCCCCGTGACTAATTCTTGAACCCAGCCCCGCTTCGTCAAACTTTCTGTGACAGTGAAGTTCCCTAACTTGCGCTGTGCAGTGGGGGAGCTACAAGCCAGGTTAAGGGGTACATGACACATGGCGGGTGCCAAGGAGGGGCTGAGCTGTTCGTTTAAATTAAGTTTAAACAGCCGCCTGCGGCCAGTGGCCATGAGCCTGGACAGGGCAGCTCTAATTACTCGTGTGCCGGGGGCCGTTCTGGGTGCTGGGGAATCCAGGACGAGAGCCCTGGAACTCACAGCCCATCGGGGCAGACAGATGTGAGGTAGGTCAGTTCACAAACAAACGGAAAATTGCATTTCTGACCTGGGCTGTGATAGAGGGCAATGCAGGGCTGTGAGGCCTCAGGGGGATTTGACTGGCTCAGGGAGGAACCGGAATGGAGACGTGAGCTGAGATGCAGGAAGGGATCGGAATGACTGATGGCAAGAGAAAGGGAGAAGAAAGGAGGGTGCATGGGGCAGAGAGACCAGTGCGGGCAAAGGCCCTGGGGTGGGAAGGAGCACAGATGTCGGGAGAGGCCAGCGGGGCTGGGCTGGGCGAGCAGGTCAGTGCCAGGGGGTTGATCTACTGTCCTTTGCTCCCCCGCAGCTCTGGTCACCCTTGCCGGCATCAGTATCTATATCGCCTAGTTGAGCCGCTGCCTTCCCTGTGGCGCTGTGTCTCCTGGAAGAGAAGGCCCTCCGGGACCAGGTGGACATGCATTTCGCCTGGTCCCTGGCCCTGGGCTGGATAAGTTCCGTCGCCGATCCGCTCAGCGGAGTGGCCTTCCTGGCAGCAGCCCGCGTGCTCAGCCTGAGAAGGAAGCAGGCCCAGGTCACCCGAGCCCGGATGCCTGGTCGTGCTGGTAAGGAGGCTGGCCAGGAGCCTCACGGACACATCTTGGTGGATCGTGCCCTCCCGTTCCTCAAAGGCTACCAGTAGAGGCCAGGGGGTCGACCTGAGAGCCACCGCTGGGACTGAGCTCTGGGCCTGGCCGACATCTCAGTACGCGTGCTGCCTGGCGTGCTGAGTGCCGTGTATCCACACACGTGTGTCCGTCTGGGCTGAAAGAGGCCGAGGGAGTGCAGCAGCCACGAAATGACAAAAACCACGCCTCCATCAGAAAGGCAACGTCTTAGAAGGAGACGCTCGGGGCGCGCCTGCTCCGACTTCCTTTCATCCTCTCCCCCGCCCTTTGGATCAGTCAGCTCCTCTTCTTTGTTAAGGAAATGGAGGACCCGAGGGGTTAGGTTAAGTTCCGCAATGGGCAATGGCGCGCAGCAAGCCGCTGGCACATTCCTCACTCCAAACCAGTGCCCAATCCTTTATGACACCTTTTCTGAGCAGGCTCATGGCTAACGGCAGTATGGTTACTGTGCATGACCCAGAGTGGGTGAGCTAGCTGCTGAGCGCCCAAGGAGAGACGGGGAACTGAAATTCAGATCGGATTCCACGGTGGTTTTCTTTCCACTCCTGCCAATGACTACACCACTTGCCTTTCTGTCTGCACCTGGGCAGGGACGCGGCTGCTGCTTCCTTTCTGTGCAGTCTGGGAAAGTGCAAGCTGAGCCGATCGCTCACAAGGTCCCACGGGGGTGACGGAACAGGTTGCAAAAACAGTGACGCAGCTGGGGAAGAGAAACGCAAGTTTTCCCAAAGTGAGAGGAACCGCACTGATGAAAAGCTGGTCTTTGCTGCCACCTGCTGGTCACGTTGGGGAACCGCGTCACAGGCGCGACGTTGTGAAGCCGTCCGAAAACATGGCTCTTTGGGTCCTCTGGGAGCCCGGCACTGGGTCAAACACTGCAAGGCGGAGCTTCCCAGTTGGGGCGATTCCCCTGTCCCTCCCCATCTGAGTCATTTGGCGACGTTTAGGGATATTTTTGGTTCTTACAATTAAGGGGGGGGGGTGCTACTGGCCTCCAGCGGGTGGAGGCCAGGGATACCGTGAAACATCCTACGGTGCACAGGTCGGTCCCAGGACAGAGGATGACCCAGTCCCACCGGTCAATAGCGTCGATGTTGAGAATTCCTGGGAGAGGAACAGAAAGAAATCACAAAAGAAAACACGCACGTGCTCAAGGAACTCATAGCATCGTTGGAAAGAGTCTCACTCGTTCGTTCAGTGAATATCTATCAAACACCTATGTGTCAAGAACCGCAGTGGGGTCTGGGGACCCGTCAGAGGGGACGGACGACAAGATCCCTGCCCTTACTGACTGACATGGAAACAGACGATAACTTCGTGAACCACTAATACGTACCAGAAGTTCCTACACTGATTAGTCTCGTGAAGACTATAAAACAGGCTCATGAGATGGACCGTGGCCGGGAGAGATGCTACGACCCTCAGAAGGACAGCCAGGAAGGGCCTCTTGGAAGAGGTGGCGTTGCGCGGAGACCCGAAGGAGGAGGCTGCTCTGTGGGGAAACAGAAGGCCGGGCAGGTGACAGTAAGTGCAAAGGCCCTGAGGTGGGAACGGGTTATGTGTTTGGGGAAAAAGGAGGAGCGTTGAGGGACAGCGGTGGGGGGCGAGTAGGAGGGAGAGGAGGCGGGCCGGTTATTGATCATGGTCGTCGTGCAGGGAGTCATGTGGGGTCTCAGCTTCCGCTCCCCACATCAGAACGCAGGACGTGGTCAGGCCAAACAGGAACACTCTCGGAGCCACTGATACGGGAGTCAGTCCACTATATTGTCGCTGGCGGCTGGGTTGGAGATACAGGAGGCAGGATCCACACGATCCGCAACCCTCACTCCGCCCCTTGCAAGCTCAGCCTCCATCTTCTTGCTGGCCGCCATTTTTGTGCTAGCGCAGTCCCAGCAGTTCTTGTAGGGGCCCGTGGGTCCCTGGTTCAGCTGACGGCCAACCAGTCACAGCTCATGGCCATCCAATCACAGTTGATGGCCATTTGCTACCTGAGCCAGTCCCTTTCCGCGGGACGCCGAGAGCCTGAAAACGGCCCTCTTGGCTCTGTCCCCACACTCCACCCACACAGGGTCTCGCCTCACAACCGACGCGACTGGCGTCTTCCGAGTGAAGCCCTATGCGAGGAGCCCGGAGGTGAAGGCAATATACTGGACACGGCCAGGCTCTCTGGGCACAGCCAGGTTTTCTCAGGGCACCACCAGTTCTTCTGGGCACAGCCAGACTTCCTGGGCTATTCAGGGTACCACTAGTCTCCCCGGGTACCGCCTGACCTCTCAGGGCACTGCCACTCTCTCTGGGCACGGCAGACTTCCTGGGCTACTTAGGGTACCACTAGTCTCCCCGGGTACAGCCGGGGCCTCTCAGAGCACTGTCACTCTCTCTGGGCACGGCCAGGCTTCCTGGACCCAGCCAGGGCCTCTCAGGGCACTGCCACTCTCTCGGAGCACGGCCAGACTTCCTGGACACAGCCAGGGCTCTCGGGGTACCTTGCTGGCACAACAGCGACTCACAGTCAAGATGCTTACATATCCTGGATGGCGGCCGCTCAAAACACAAAAGGAAACACCTGCCAGTGTCACTACACGGTGGGACGTTCTCAAGCAAACAATCAACCGGTCCATTCAAGTAGGGATGGAAGGCAGTTCGCCACAGTTCACGGTCACTCGCCAGGGCGTGAACTGGCCCATAACGTGTGCCCACGCCGCATGGCGAGGGCTCCAAGTCCTTCCCAACCTGGGGGTGAAGGCCTTAGCAAGCACTTCCCCAGAAACGGGGCCCCAACGGTCTTCGCTGTCTCTGGCCTATGCTGGTTGGGGAACCGTCCACGTCTTTCCACCCCTCCTCGGGGGTCCAGCTCTCTGGCAGCCTCTCCTCCTGGTCTTCCCGAGTGTGAGTGTTCACGCACAAATGCTCCACCGCCCTTTGGAGAGCTTTGGCCGGCACCGCACCCTGCTCGCTGAGCCATGTGTCGTGCGGGGCGGCCTGCGGGGTCTCAGCCCCCGCTCCCCACATAAGAACGCAGGATGTGGCTAGGCCAAAAAAGGACACCCACGGAGCCATAGGCAGGGGAGTCATCCCACTATCGTCTCGCTGGAGGCTGGACTCACACGACGTGCGACCTGCTGTCCGCCTTTCTGCCTGCCAACCGAGCGACTCGCTCACTGCGATCCGAACTTGCTAGCTCAGCCACCATCTTCTTGCTAGCCCCCATTTTCTGCTGGCGTAGCCTAGGTAGGCAGTTATACTTGTGGCCAAAGGCTCACCGGTTACAGCTGATGACGGCCAGCTGATGACGGCCAACGAGCCACTGGTATTATTACTATGGGCCTTCGTGGTTCACCATTCAATGACTAATTCTTTTTTTTTTCTTTTTTTAAAGATTTCATTGGGGAATGAGGACAGGACTTTATTGAGGAACAGTGTGTACTTCCAGGGTTTTTTTCTTTTTCCAGTCAAGTCGTTGTACTTTGCATCTTAGTTGAGCTTCAAGTTGTCGTTTGCGTTAGTTGTGGAGGGCGCAGCTCAGCTCCAGTTCCAGTTGCCATGGCTAGTAGCAGGGGGCGCCGCCCGGCAACCTTGTGGTTGAGAGGACGTGCTCCAACCAACTGAGCCATCCGGGAGCTCAGCGGCAGCTCAGCTCAAGGTGCCGTGTTCAATCTTCAGGTGCAGGGGGCGCTGCCCACCATCCCTTGCGGGATTGGAACCGGCAACCTTGTGGTTGAGAGACCGCGCTCCAACCAACTGAGCCATCCGGGAGCTCAGCGGCCGCTCAGCTGAAGGTGACCTGTTCAATCTGAGTTGTAGGAGGCGGAGCCCACCATCCCTCGCGGGACTCGAGGAGTTGAACGGGCCATCTTGTGGTTGAGAGCCCACTGGCCCATGTGGGAATCGAACCGGCGGCCTTCGGAGTTAGGAGCGCGGCGCTCTAACCGCCTGAGCCACGGGGCCGGCCCCCGTGACTAATTCTTGAACCCAGCCCCGCTTCGTCAAACTTTCTGTGACAGTGAAGTTCCCTAACTTGCGCTGTGCAGTGGGGGAGCTACAAGCCAGGTTAAGGGGTACATGACACATGGCGGGTGCCAAGGAGGGGCTGAGCTGTTCGTTTAAATTAAGTTTAAACAGCCGCCTGCGGCCAGTGGCCATGAGCCTGGACAGGGCAGCTCTAATTACTCGTGTGCCGGGGGCCGTTCTGGGTGCTGGGGAATCCAGGACGAGAGCCCTGGAACTCACAGCCCATCGGGGCAGACAGATGTGAGGTAGGTCAGTTCACAAACAAACGGAAAATTGCATTTCTGACCTGGGCTGTGATAGAGGGCAATGCAGGGCTGTGAGGCCTCAGGGGGATTTGACTGGCTCAGGGAGGAACCGGAATGGAGACGTGAGCTGAGATGCAGGAAGGGATCGGAATGACTGATGGCAAGAGAAAGGGAGAAGAAAGGAGGGTGCATGGGGCAGAGAGACCAGTGCGGGCAAAGGCCCTGGGGTGGGAAGGAGCACAGATGTCGGGAGAGGCCAGCGGGGCTGGGCTGGGCGAGCAGGTCAGTGCCAGGGGGTTGATCTACTGTCCTTTGCTCCCCCGCAGCTCTGGTCACCCTTGCCGGCATCAGTATCTATATCGCCTAGTTGAGCCGCTGCCTTCCCTGTGGCGCTGTGTCTCCTGGAAGAGAAGGCCCTCCGGGACCAGGTGGACATGCATTTCGCCTGGTCCCTGGCCCTGGGCTGGATAAGTTCCGTCGCCGATCCGCTCAGCGGAGTGGCCTTCCTGGCAGCAGCCCGCGTGCTCAGCCTGAGAAGGAAGCAGGCCCAGGTCACCCGAGCCCGGATGCCTGGTCGTGCTGGTAAGGAGGCTGGCCAGGAGCCTCACGGACACATCTTGGTGGATCGTGCCCTCCCGTTCCTCAAAGGCTACCAGTAGAGGCCAGGGGGTCGACCTGAGAGCCACCGCTGGGACTGAGCTCTGGGCCTGGCCGACATCTCAGTACGCGTGCTGCCTGGCGTGCTGAGTGCCGTGTATCCACACACGTGTGTCCGTCTGGGCTGAAAGAGGCCGAGGGAGTGCAGCAGCCACGAAATGACAAAAACCACGCCTCCATCAGAAAGGCAACGTCTTAGAAGGAGACGCTCGGGGCGCGCCTGCTCCGACTTCCTTTCATCCTCTCCCCCGCCCTTTGGATCAGTCAGCTCCTCTTCTTTGTTAAGGAAATGGAGGACCCGAGGGGTTAGGTTAAGTTCCGCAATGGGCAATGGCGCGCAGCAAGCCGCTGGCACATTCCTCACTCCAAACCAGTGCCCAATCCTTTATGACACCTTTTCTGAGCAGGCTCATGGCTAACGGCAGTATGGTTACTGTGCATGACCCAGAGTGGGTGAGCTAGCTGCTGAGCGCCCAAGGAGAGACGGGGAACTGAAATTCAGATCGGATTCCACGGTGGTTTTCTTTCCACTCCTGCCAATGACTACACCACTTGCCTTTCTGTCTGCACCTGGGCAGGGACGCGGCTGCTGCTTCCTTTCTGTGCAGTCTGGGAAAGTGCAAGCTGAGCCGATCGCTCACAAGGTCCCACGGGGGTGACGGAACAGGTTGCAAAAACAGTGACGCAGCTGGGGAAGAGAAACGCAAGTTTTCCCAAAGTGAGAGGAACCGCACTGATGAAAAGCTGGTCTTTGCTGCCACCTGCTGGTCACGTTGGGGAACCGCGTCACAGGCGCGACGTTGTGAAGCCGTCCGAAAACATGGCTCTTTGGGTCCTCTGGGAGCCCGGCACTGGGTCAAACACTGCAAGGCGGAGCTTCCCAGTTGGGGCGATTCCCCTGTCCCTCCCCATCTGAGTCATTTGGCGACGTTTAGGGATATTTTTGGTTCTTACAATTAAGGGGGAGGGGGTGCTACTGGCCTCCAGCGGGTGGAGGCCAGGGATACCGTGAAACATCCTACGGTGCACAGGTCGGTCCCAGGACAGAGGATGACCCAGTCCCACCGGTCAATAGCGTCGATGTTGAGAATTCCTGGGAGAGGAACAGAAAGAAATCACAAAAGAAAACACGCACGTGCTCAAGGAACTCATAGCATCGTTGGAAAGAGTCTCACTCGTTCGTTCAGTGAATATCTATCAAACACCTATGTGTCAAGAACCGCAGTGGGGTCTGGGGACCCGTCAGAGGGGACGGACGACAAGATCCCTGCCCTTACTGACTGACATGGAAACAGACGATAACTTCGTGAACCACTAATACGTACCAGAAGTTCCTACACTGATTAGTCTCGTGAAGACTATAAAACAGGCTCATGAGATGGACCGTGGCCGGGAGAGATGCTACGACCCTCAGAAGGACAGCCAGGAAGGGCCTCTTGGAAGAGGTGGCGTTGCGCGGAGACCCGAAGGAGGAGGCTGCTCTGTGGGGAAACAGAAGGCCGGGCAGGTGACAGTAAGTGCAAAGGCCCTGAGGTGGGAACGGGTTATGTGTTTGGGGAAAAAGGAGGAGCGTTGAGGGACAGCGGTGGGGGGCGAGTAGGAGGGAGAGGAGGCGGGCCGGTTATTGATCATGGTCGTCGTGCAGGGAGTCATGTGGGGTCTCAGCTCCCGCTCCCCACATCAGAACGCAGGACATGGTCAGGCCAAACAGGAACACTCTCGGAGCCACTGATACGGGAGTCAGTCCACTATATTGTCGCTGGCGGCTGGGTTGGAGATACAGGAGGCAGGATCCACACGATCCGCAACCCTCACTCCGCCCCTTGCAAGCTCAGCCTCCATCTTCTTGCTGGCCGCCATTTTTGTGCTAGCGCAGTCCCAGCAGTTCTTGTAGGGGCCCGTGGGTCCCTGGTTCAGCTGACGGCCAACCAGTCACAGCTCATGGCCATCCAATCACAGTTGATGGCCATTTGCTACCTGAGCCAGTCCCTTTCCGCGGGACGCCGAGAGCCTGAAAACGGCCCTCTTGGCTCTGTCCCCACACTCCACCCACACAGGGTCTCGCCTCACAACCGACGCGACTGGCGTCTTCCGAGTGAAGCCCTATGCGAGGAGCCCGGAGGTGAAGGCAATATACTGGACACGGCCAGGCTCTCTGGGCACAGCCAGGTTTTCTCAGGGCACCACCAGTTCTTCTGGGCACAGCCAGACTTCCTGGGCTATTCAGGGTACCACTAGTCTCCCCGGGTACCGCCTGACCTCTCAGGGCACTGCCACTCTCTCTGGGCACGGCAGACTTCCTGGGCTACTTAGGGTACCACTAGTCTCCCCGGGTACAGCCGGGGCCTCTCAGAGCACTGTCACTCTCTCTGGGCACGGCCAGGCTTCCTGGACCCAGCCAGGGCCTCTCAGGGCACTGCCACTCTCTCGGAGCACGGCCAGACTTCCTGGACACAGCCAGGGCTCTCGGGGTACCTTGCTGGCACAACAGCGACTCACAGTCAAGATGCTTACATATCCTGGATGGCGGCCGCTCAAAACACAAAAGGAAACACCTGCCAGTGTCACTACACGGTGGGACGTTCTCAAGCAAACAATCAACCGGTCCATTCAAGTAGGGATGGAAGGCAGTTCGCCACAGTTCACGGTCACTCGCCAGGGCGTGAACTGGCCCATAACGTGTGCCCACGCCGCATGGCGAGGGCTCCAAGTCCTTCCCAACCTGGGGGTGAAGGCCTTAGCAAGCACTTCCCCAGAAACGGGGCCCCAACGGTCTTCGCTGTCTCTGGCCTATGCTGGTTGGGGAACCGTCCACGTCTTTCCACCCCTCCTCGGGGGTCCAGCTCTCTGGCAGCCTCTCCTCCTGGTCTTCCCGAGTGTGAGTGTTCACGCACAAATGCTCCACCGCCCTTTGGAGAGCTTTGGCCGGCACCGCACCCTGCTCGCTGAGCCATGTGTCGTGCGGGGCGGCCTGCGGGGTCTCAGCCCCCGCTCCCCACATAAGAACGCAGGATGTGGCTAGGCCAAAAAAGGACACCCACGGAGCCATAGGCAGGGGAGTCATCCCACTATCGTCTCGCTGGAGGCTGGACTCACACGACGTGCGACCTGCTGTCCGCCTTTCTGCCTGCCAACCGAGCGACTCGCTCACTGCGATCCGAACTTGCTAGCTCAGCCACCATCTTCTTGCTAGCCCCCATTTTCTGCTGGCGTAGCCTAGGTAGGCAGTTATACTTGTGGCCAAAGGCTCACCGGTTACAGCTGATGACGGCCAGCTGATGACGGCCAACGAGCCACTGGTATTATTACTATGGGCCTTCGTGGTTCACCATTCAATGACTAATTCTTTTTTTTTTCTTTTTTTAAAGATTTCATTGGGGAATGAGGACAGGACTTTATTGAGGAACAGTGTGTACTTCCAGGGTTTTTTTCTTTTTCCAGTCAAGTCGTTGTACTTTGCATCTTAGTTGAGCTTCAAGTTGTCGTTTGCGTTAGTTGTGGAGGGCGCAGCTCAGCTCCAGTTCCAGTTGCCATGGCTAGTAGCAGGGGGCGCCGCCCGGCAACCTTGTGGTTGAGAGGACGTGCTCCAACCAACTGAGCCATCCGGGAGCTCAGCGGCAGCTCAGCTCAAGGTGCCGTGTTCAATCTTCAGGTGCAGGGGGCGCTGCCCACCATCCCTTGCGGGATTGGAACCGGCAACCTTGTGGTTGAGAGACCGCGCTCCAACCAACTGAGCCATCCGGGAGCTCAGCGGCCGCTCAGCTGAAGGTGACCTGTTCAATCTGAGTTGTAGGAGGCGGAGCCCACCATCCCTCGCGGGACTCGAGGAGTTGAACGGGCCATCTTGTGGTTGAGAGCCCACTGGCCCATGTGGGAATCGAACCGGCGGCCTTCGGAGTTAGGAGCGCGGCGCTCTAACCGCCTGAGCCACGGGGCCGGCCCCCGTGACTAATTCTTGAACCCAGCCCCGCTTCGTCAAACTTTCTGTGACAGTGAAGTTCCCTAACTTGCGCTGTGCAGTGGGGGAGCTACAAGCCAGGTTAAGGGGTACATGACACATGGCGGGTGCCAAGGAGGGGCTGAGCTGTTCGTTTAAATTAAGTTTAAACAGCCGCCTGCGGCCAGTGGCCATGAGCCTGGACAGGGCAGCTCTAATTACTCGTGTGCCGGGGGCCGTTCTGGGTGCTGGGGAATCCAGGACGAGAGCCCTGGAACTCACAGCCCATCGGGGCAGACAGATGTGAGGTAGGTCAGTTCACAAACAAACGGAAAATTGCATTTCTGACCTGGGCTGTGATAGAGGGCAATGCAGGGCTGTGAGGCCTCAGGGGGATTTGACTGGCTCAGGGAGGAACCGGAATGGAGACGTGAGCTGAGATGCAGGAAGGGATCGGAATGACTGATGGCAAGAGAAAGGGAGAAGAAAGGAGGGTGCATGGGGCAGAGAGACCAGTGCGGGCAAAGGCCCTGGGGTGGGAAGGAGCACAGATGTCGGGAGAGGCCAGCGGGGCTGGGCTGGGCGAGCAGGTCAGTGCCAGGGGGTTGATCTACTGTCCTTTGCTCCCCCGCAGCTCTGGTCACCCTTGCCGGCATCAGTATCTATATCGCCTAGTTGAGCCGCTGCCTTCCCTGTGGCGCTGTGTCTCCTGGAAGAGAAGGCCCTCCGGGACCAGGTGGACATGCATTTCGCCTGGTCCCTGGCCCTGGGCTGGATAAGTTCCGTCGCCGATCCGCTCAGCGGAGTGGCCTTCCTGGCAGCAGCCCGCGTGCTCAGCCTGAGAAGGAAGCAGGCCCAGGTCACCCGAGCCCGGATGCCTGGTCGTGCTGGTAAGGAGGCTGGCCAGGAGCCTCACGGACACATCTTGGTGGATCGTGCCCTCCCGTTCCTCAAAGGCTACCAGTAGAGGCCAGGGGGTCGACCTGAGAGCCACCGCTGGGACTGAGCTCTGGGCCTGGCCGACATCTCAGTACGCGTGCTGCCTGGCGTGCTGAGTGCCGTGTATCCACACACGTGTGTCCGTCTGGGCTGAAAGAGGCCGAGGGAGTGCAGCAGCCACGAAATGACAAAAACCACGCCTCCATCAGAAAGGCAACGTCTTAGAAGGAGACGCTCGGGGCGCGCCTGCTCCGACTTCCTTTCATCCTCTCCCCCGCCCTTTGGATCAGTCAGCTCCTCTTCTTTGTTAAGGAAATGGAGGACCCGAGGGGTTAGGTTAAGTTCCGCAATGGGCAATGGCGCGCAGCAAGCCGCTGGCACATTCCTCACTCCAAACCAGTGCCCAATCCTTTATGACACCTTTTCTGAGCAGGCTCATGGCTAACGGCAGTATGGTTACTGTGCATGACCCAGAGTGGGTGAGCTAGCTGCTGAGCGCCCAAGGAGAGACGGGGAACTGAAATTCAGATCGGATTCCACGGTGGTTTTCTTTCCACTCCTGCCAATGACTACACCACTTGCCTTTCTGTCTGCACCTGGGCAGGGACGCGGCTGCTGCTTCCTTTCTGTGCAGTCTGGGAAAGTGCAAGCTGAGCCGATCGCTCACAAGGTCCCACGGGGGTGACGGAACAGGTTGCAAAAACAGTGACGCAGCTGGGGAAGAGAAACGCAAGTTTTCCCAAAGTGAGAGGAACCGCACTGATGAAAAGCTGGTCTTTGCTGCCACCTGCTGGTCACGTTGGGGAACCGCGTCACAGGCGCGACGTTGTGAAGCCGTCCGAAAACATGGCTCTTTGGGTCCTCTGGGAGCCCGGCACTGGGTCAAACACTGCAAGGCGGAGCTTCCCAGTTGGGGCGATTCCCCTGTCCCTCCCCATCTGAGTCATTTGGCGACGTTTAGGGATATTTTTGGTTCTTACAATTAAGGGGGAGGGGGTGCTACTGGCCTCCAGCGGGTGGAGGCCAGGGATACCGTGAAACATCCTACGGTGCACAGGTCGGTCCCAGGACAGAGGATGACCCAGTCCCACCGGTCAATAGCGTCGATGTTGAGAATTCCTGGGAGAGGAACAGAAAGAAATCACAAAAGAAAACACGCACGTGCTCAAGGAACTCATAGCATCGTTGGAAAGAGTCTCACTCGTTCGTTCAGTGAATATCTATCAAACACCTATGTGTCAAGAACCGCAGTGGGGTCTGGGGACCCGTCAGAGGGGACGGACGACAAGATCCCTGCCCTTACTGACTGACATGGAAACAGACGATAACTTCGTGAACCACTAATACGTACCAGAAGTTCCTACACTGATTAGTCTCGTGAAGACTATAAAACAGGCTCATGAGATGGACCGTGGCCGGGAGAGATGCTACGACCCTCAGAAGGACAGCCAGGAAGGGCCTCTTGGAAGAGGTGGCGTTGCGCGGAGACCCGAAGGAGGAGGCTGCTCTGTGGGGAAACAGAAGGCCGGGCAGGTGACAGTAAGTGCAAAGGCCCTGAGGTGGGAACGGGTTATGTGTTTGGGGAAAAAGGAGGAGCGTTGAGGGACAGCGGTGGGGGGCGAGTAGGAGGGAGAGGAGGCGGGCCGGTTATTGATCATGGTCGTCGTGCAGGGAGTCATGTGGGGTCTCAGCTCCCGCTCCCCACATCAGAACGCAGGACATGGTCAGGCCTAACAGGAACACTCTCGGAGCCACTGATACGGGAGTCAGTCCACTATATTGTCGCTGGCGGCTGGGTTGGAGATACAGGAGGCAGGATCCACACGATCCGCAACCCTCACTCCGCCCCTTGCAAGCTCAGCCTCCATCTTCTTGCTGGCCGCCATTTTTGTGCTAGCGCAGTCCCAGCAGTTCTTGTAGGGGCCCGTGGGTCCCTGGTTCAGCTGACGGCCAACCAGTCACAGCTCATGGCCATCCAATCACAGTTGATGGCCATTTGCTACCTGAGCCAGTCCCTTTCCGCGGGACGCCGAGAGCCTGAAAACGGCCCTCTTGGCTCTGTCCCCACACTCCACCCACACAGGGTCTCGCCTCACAACCGACGCGACTGGCGTCTTCCGAGTGAAGCCCTATGCGAGGAGCCCGGAGGTGAAGGCAATATACTGGACACGGCCAGGCTCTCTGGGCACAGCCAGGTTTTCTCAGGGCACCACCAGTTCTTCTGGGCACAGCCAGACTTCCTGGGCTATTCAGGGTACCACTAGTCTCCCCGGGTACCGCCTGACCTCTCAGGGCACTGCCACTCTCTCTGGGCACGGCAGACTTCCTGGGCTACTTAGGGTACCACTAGTCTCCCCGGGTACAGCCGGGGCCTCTCAGAGCACTGTCACTCTCTCTGGGCACGGCCAGGCTTCCTGGACCCAGCCAGGGCCTCTCAGGGCACTGCCACTCTCTCGGAGCACGGCCAGACTTCCTGGACACAGCCAGGGCTCTCGGGGTACCTTGCTGGCACAACAGCGACTCACAGTCAAGATGCTTACATATCCTGGATGGCGGCCGCTCAAAACACAAAAGGAAACACCTGCCAGTGTCACTACACGGTGGGACGTTCTCAAGCAAACAATCAACCGGTCCATTCAAGTAGGGATGGAAGGCAGTTCGCCACAGTTCACGGTCACTCGCCAGGGCGTGAACTGGCCCATAACGTGTGCCCACGCCGCATGGCGAGGGCTCCAAGTCCTTCCCAACCTGGGGGTGAAGGCCTTAGCAAGCACTTCCCCAGAAACGGGGCCCCAACGGTCTTCGCTGTCTCTGGCCTATGCTGGTTGGGGAACCGTCCACGTCTTTCCACCCCTCCTCGGGGGTCCAGCTCTCTGGCAGCCTCTCCTCCTGGTCTTCCCGAGTGTGAGTGTTCACGCACAAATGCTCCACCGCCCTTTGGAGAGCTTTGGCCGGCACCGCACCCTGCTCGCTGAGCCATGTGTCGTGCGGGGCGGCCTGCGGGGTCTCAGCCCCCGCTCCCCACATAAGAACGCAGGATGTGGCTAGGCCAAAAAAGGACACCCACGGAGCCATAGGCAGGGGAGTCATCCCACTATCGTCTCGCTGGAGGCTGGACTCACACGACGTGCGACCTGCTGTCCGCCTTTCTGCCTGCCAACCGAGCGACTCGCTCACTGCGATCCGAACTTGCTAGCTCAGCCACCATCTTCTTGCTAGCCCCCATTTTCTGCTGGCGTAGCCTAGGTAGGCAGTTATACTTGTGGCCAAAGGCTCACCGGTTACAGCTGATGACGGCCAGCTGATGACGGCCAACGAGCCACTGGTATTATTACTATGGGCCTTCGTGGTTCACCATTCAATGACTAATTCTTTTTTTTTTCTTTTTTTAAAGATTTCATTGGGGAATGAGGACAGGACTTTATTGAGGAACAGTGTGTACTTCCAGGGTTTTTTTCTTTTTCCAGTCAAGTCGTTGTACTTTGCATCTTAGTTGAGCTTCAAGTTGTCGTTTGCGTTAGTTGTGGAGGGCGCAGCTCAGCTCCAGTTCCAGTTGCCATGGCTAGTAGCAGGGGGCGCCGCCCGGCAACCTTGTGGTTGAGAGGACGTGCTCCAACCAACTGAGCCATCCGGGAGCTCAGCGGCAGCTCAGCTCAAGGTGCCGTGTTCAATCTTCAGGTGCAGGGGGCGCTGCCCACCATCCCTTGCGGGATTGGAACCGGCAACCTTGTGGTTGAGAGACCGCGCTCCAACCAACTGAGCCATCCGGGAGCTCAGCGGCCGCTCAGCTGAAGGTGCCCTGTTCAATCTGAGTTGTAGGAGGCGGAGCCCACCATCCCTCGCGGGACTCGAGGAGTTGAACGGGCCATCTTGTGGTTGAGAGCCCACTGGCCCATGTGGGAATCGAACCGGCGGCCTTCGGAGTTAGGAGCGCGGCGCTCTAACCGCCTGAGCCACGGGGCCGGCCCCCGTGACTAATTCTTGAACCCAGCCCCGCTTCGTCAAACTTTCTGTGACAGTGAAGTTCCCTAACTTGCGCTGTGCAGTGGGGGAGCTACAAGCCAGGTTAAGGGGTACATGACACATGGCGGGTGCCAAGGAGGGGCTGAGCTGTTCGTTTAAATTAAGTTTAAACAGCCGCCTGCGGCCAGTGGCCATGAGCCTGGACAGGGCAGCTCTAATTACTCGTGTGCCGGGGGCCGTTCTGGGTGCTGGGGAATCCAGGACGAGAGCCCTGGAACTCACAGCCCATCGGGGCAGACAGATGTGAGGTAGGTCAGTTCACAAACAAACGGAAAATTGCATTTCTGACCTGGGCTGTGATAGAGGGCAATGCAGGGCTGTGAGGCCTCAGGGGGATTTGACTGGCTCAGGGAGGAACCGGAATGGAGACGTGAGCTGAGATGCAGGAAGGGATCGGAATGACTGATGGCAAGAGAAAGGGAGAAGAAAGGAGGGTGCATGGGGCAGAGAGACCAGTGCGGGCAAAGGCCCTGGGGTGGGAAGGAGCACAGATGTCGGGAGAGGCCAGCGGGGCTGGGCTGGGCGAGCAGGTCAGTGCCAGGGGGTTGATCTACTGTCCTTTGCTCCCCCGCAGCTCTGGTCACCCTTGCCGGCATCAGTATCTATATCGCCTAGTTGAGCCGCTGCCTTCCCTGTGGCGCTGTGTCTCCTGGAAGAGAAGGCCCTCCGGGACCAGGTGGACATGCATTTCGCCTGGTCCCTGGCCCTGGGCTGGATAAGTTCCGTCGCCGATCCGCTCAGCGGAGTGGCCTTCCTGGCAGCAGCCCGCGTGCTCAGCCTGAGAAGGAAGCAGGCCCAGGTCACCCGAGCCCGGATGCCTGGTCGTGCTGGTAAGGAGGCTGGCCAGGAGCCTCACGGACACATCTTGGTGGATCGTGCCCTCCCGTTCCTCAAAGGCTACCAGTAGAGGCCAGGGGGTCGACCTGAGAGCCACCGCTGGGACTGAGCTCTGGGCCTGGCCGACATCTCAGTACGCGTGCTGCCTGGCGTGCTGAGTGCCGTGTATCCACACACGTGTGTCCGTCTGGGCTGAAAGAGGCCGAGGGAGTGCAGCAGCCACGAAATGACAAAAACCACGCCTCCATCAGAAAGGCAACGTCTTAGAAGGAGACGCTCGGGGCGCGCCTGCTCCGACTTCCTTTCATCCTCTCCCCCGCCCTTTGGATCAGTCAGCTCCTCTTCTTTGTTAAGGAAATGGAGGACCCGAGGGGTTAGGTTAAGTTCCGCAATGGGCAATGGCGCGCAGCAAGCCGCTGGCACATTCCTCACTCCAAACCAGTGCCCAATCCTTTATGACACCTTTTCTGAGCAGGCTCATGGCTAACGGCAGTATGGTTACTGTGCATGACCCAGAGTGGGTGAGCTAGCTGCTGAGCGCCCAAGGAGAGACGGGGAACTGAAATTCAGATCGGATTCCACGGTGGTTTTCTTTCCACTCCTGCCAATGACTACACCACTTGCCTTTCTGTCTGCACCTGGGCAGGGACGCGGCTGCTGCTTCCTTTCTGTGCAGTCTGGGAAAGTGCAAGCTGAGCCGATCGCTCACAAGGTCCCACGGGGGTGACGGAACAGGTTGCAAAAACAGTGACGCAGCTGGGGAAGAGAAACGCAAGTTTTCCCAAAGTGAGAGGAACCGCACTGATGAAAAGCTGGTCTTTGCTGCCACCTGCTGGTCACGTTGGGGAACCGCGTCACAGGCGCGACGTTGTGAAGCCGTCCGAAAACATGGCTCTTTGGGTCCTCTGGGAGCCCGGCACTGGGTCAAACACTGCAAGGCGGAGCTTCCCAGTTGGGGCGATTCCCCTGTCCCTCCCCATCTGAGTCATTTGGCGACGTTTAGGGATATTTTTGGTTCTTACAATTAAGGGGGAGGGGGTGCTACTGGCCTCCAGCGGGTGGAGGCCAGGGATACCGTGAAACATCCTACGGTGCACAGGTCGGTCCCAGGACAGAGGATGACCCAGTCCCACCGGTCAATAGCGTCGATGTTGAGAATTCCTGGGAGAGGAACAGAAAGAAATCACAAAAGAAAACACGCACGTGCTCAAGGAACTCATAGCATCGTTGGAAAGAGTCTCACTCGTTCGTTCAGTGAATATCTATCAAACACCTATGTGTCAAGAACCGCAGTGGGGTCTGGGGACCCGTCAGAGGGGACGGACGACAAGATCCCTGCCCTTACTGACTGACATGGAAACAGACGATAACTTCGTGAACCACTAATACGTACCAGAAGTTCCTACACTGATTAGTCTCGTGAAGACTATAAAACAGGCTCATGAGATGGACCGTGGCCGGGAGAGATGCTACGACCCTCAGAAGGACAGCCAGGAAGGGCCTCTTGGAAGAGGTGGCGTTGCGCGGAGACCCGAAGGAGGAGGCTGCTCTGTGGGGAAACAGAAGGCCGGGCAGGTGACAGTAAGTGCAAAGGCCCTGAGGTGGGAACGGGTTATGTGTTTGGGGAAAAAGGAGGAGCGTTGAGGGACAGCGGTGGGGGGCGAGTAGGAGGGAGAGGAGGCGGGCCGGTTATTGATCATGGTCGTCGTGCAGGGAGTCATGTGGGGTCTCAGCTCCCGCTCCCCACATCAGAACGCAGGACGTGGTCAGGCCAAACAGGAACACTCTCGGATCCACTGATACGGGAGTCAGTCCACTATATTGTCGCTGGCGGCTGGGTTGGAGATACAGGAGGCAGGATCCACACGATCCGCAACCCTCACTCCGCCCCTTGCAAGCTCAGCCTCCATCTTCTTGCTGGCCGCCATTTTTGTGCTAGCGCAGTCCCAGCAGTTCTTGTAGGGGCCCGTGGGTCCCTGGTTCAGCTGACGGCCAACCAGTCACAGCTCATGGCCATCCAATCACAGTTGATGGCCATTTGCTACCTGAGCCAGTCCCTTTCCGCGGGACGCCGAGAGCCTGAAAACGGCCCTCTTGGCTCTGTCCCCACACTCCACCCACACAGGGTCTCGCCTCACAACCGACGCGACTGGCGTCTTCCGAGTGAAGCCCTATGCGAGGAGCCCGGAGGTGAAGGCAATATACTGGACACGGCCAGGCTCTCTGGGCACAGCCAGGTTTTCTCAGGGCACCACCAGTTCTTCTGGGCACAGCCAGACTTCCTGGGCTATTCAGGGTACCACTAGTCTCCCCGGGTACCGCCTGACCTCTCAGGGCACTGCCACTCTCTCTGGGCACGGCAGACTTCCTGGGCTACTTAGGGTACCACTAGTCTCCCCGGGTACAGCCGGGGCCTCTCAGAGCACTGTCACTCTCTCTGGGCACGGCCAGGCTTCCTGGACCCAGCCAGGGCCTCTCAGGGCACTGCCACTCTCTCGGAGCACGGCCAGACTTCCTGGACACAGCCAGGGCTCTCGGGGTACCTTGCTGGCACAACAGCGACTCACAGTCAAGATGCTTACATATCCTGGATGGCGGCCGCTCAAAACACAAAAGGAAACACCTGCCAGTGTCACTACACGGTGGGACGTTCTCAAGCAAACAATCAACCGGTCCATTCAAGTAGGGATGGAAGGCAGTTCGCCACAGTTCACGGTCACTCGCCAGGGCGTGAACTGGCCCATAACGTGTGCCCACGCCGCATGGCGAGGGCTCCAAGTCCTTCCCAACCTGGGGGTGAAGGCCTTAGCAAGCACTTCCCCAGAAACGGGGCCCCAACGGTCTTCGCTGTCTCTGGCCTATGCTGGTTGGGGAACCGTCCACGTCTTTCCAACCCTCCTCGGGGGTCCAGCTCTCTGGCAGCCTCTCCTCCTGGTCTTCCCGAGTGTGAGTGTTCACGCACAAATGCTCCACCGCCCTTTGGAGAGCTTTGGCCGGCACCGCACCCTGCTCGCTGAGCCATGTGTCGTGCGGGGCGGCCTGCGGGGTCTCAGCCCCCGCTCCCCACATAAGAACGCAGGATGTGGCTAGGCCAAAAAAGGACACCCACGGAGCCATAGGCAGGGGAGTCATCCCACTATCGTCTCGCTGGAGGCTGGACTCACACGACGTGCGACCTGCTGTCCGCCTTTCTGCCTGCCAACCGAGCGACTCGCTCACTGCGATCCGAACTTGCTAGCTCAGCCACCATCTTCTTGCTAGCCCCCATTTTCTGCTGGCGTAGCCTAGGTAGGCAGTTATACTTGTGGCCAAAGGCTCACCGGTTACAGCTGATGACGGCCAGCTGATGACGGCCAACGAGCCACTGGTATTATTACTATGGGCCTTCGTGGTTCACCATTCAATGACTAATTCTTTTTTTTTTCTTTTTTTAAAGATTTCATTGGGGAATGAGGACAGGACTTTATTGAGGAACAGTGTGTACTTCCAGGGTTTTTTTCTTTTTCCAGTCAAGTCGTTGTACTTTGCATCTTAGTTGAGCTTCAAGTTGTCGTTTGCGTTAGTTGTGGAGGGCGCAGCTCAGCTCCAGTTCCAGTTGCCATGGCTAGTAGCAGGGGGCGCCGCCCGGCAACCTTGTGGTTGAGAGGACGTGCTCCAACCAACTGAGCCATCCGGGAGCTCAGCGGCAGCTCAGCTCAAGGTGCCGTGTTCAATCTTCAGGTGCAGGGGGCGCTGCCCACCATCCCTTGCGGGATTGGAACCGGCAACCTTGTGGTTGAGAGACCGCGCTCCAACCAACTGAGCCATCCGGGAGCTCAGCGGCCGCTCAGCTGAAGGTGCCCTGTTCAATCTGAGTTGTAGGAGGCGGAGCCCACCATCCCTCGCGGGACTCGAGGAGTTGAACGGGCCATCTTGTGGTTGAGAGCCCACTGGCCCATGTGGGAATCGAACCGGCGGCCTTCGGAGTTAGGAGCGCGGCGCTCTAACCGCCTGAGCCACGGGGCCGGCCCCCGTGACTAATTCTTGAACCCAGCCCCGCTTCGTCAAACTTTCTGTGACAGTGAAGTTCCCTAACTTGCGCTGTGCAGTGGGGGAGCTACAAGCCAGGTTAAGGGGTACATGACACATGGCGGGTGCCAAGGAGGGGCTGAGCTGTTCGTTTAAATTAAGTTTAAACAGCCGCCTGCGGCCAGTGGCCATGAGCCTGGACAGGGCAGCTCTAATTACTCGTGTGCCGGGGGCCGTTCTGGGTGCTGGGGAATCCAGGACGAGAGCCCTGGAACTCACAGCCCATCGGGGCAGACAGATGTGAGGTAGGTCAGTTCACAAACAAACGGAAAATTGCATTTCTGACCTGGGCTGTGATAGAGGGCAATGCAGGGCTGTGAGGCCTCAGGGGGATTTGACTGGCTCAGGGAGGAACCGGAATGGAGACGTGAGCTGAGATGCAGGAAGGGATCGGAATGACTGATGGCAAGAGAAAGGGAGAAGAAAGGAGGGTGCATGGGGCAGAGAGACCAGTGCGGGCAAAGGCCCTGGGGTGGGAAGGAGCACAGATGTCGGGAGAGGCCAGCGGGGCTGGGCTGGGCGAGCAGGTCAGTGCCAGGGGGTTGATCTACTGTCCTTTGCTCCCCCGCAGCTCTGGTCACCCTTGCCGGCATCAGTATCTATATCGCCTAGTTGAGCCGCTGCCTTCCCTGTGGCGCTGTGTCTCCTGGAAGAGAAGGCCCTCCGGGACCAGGTGGACATGCATTTCGCCTGGTCCCTGGCCCTGGGCTGGATAAGTTCCGTCGCCGATCCGCTCAGCGGAGTGGCCTTCCTGGCAGCAGCCCGCGTGCTCAGCCTGAGAAGGAAGCAGGCCCAGGTCACCCGAGCCCGGATGCCTGGTCGTGCTGGTAAGGAGGCTGGCCAGGAGCCTCACGGACACATCTTGGTGGATCGTGCCCTCCCGTTCCTCAAAGGCTACCAGTAGAGGCCAGGGGGTCGACCTGAGAGCCACCGCTGGGACTGAGCTCTGGGCCTGGCCGACATCTCAGTACGCGTGCTGCCTGGCGTGCTGAGTGCCGTGTATCCACACACGTGTGTCCGTCTGGGCTGAAAGAGGCCGAGGGAGTGCAGCAGCCACGAAATGACAAAAACCACGCCTCCATCAGAAAGGCAACGTCTTAGAAGGAGACGCTCGGGGCGCGCCTGCTCCGACTTCCTTTCATCCTCTCCCCCGCCCTTTGGATCAGTCAGCTCCTCTTCTTTGTTAAGGAAATGGAGGACCCGAGGGGTTAGGTTAAGTTCCGCAATGGGCAATGGCGCGCAGCAAGCCGCTGGCACATTCCTCACTCCAAACCAGTGCCCAATCCTTTATGACACCTTTTCTGAGCAGGCTCATGGCTAACGGCAGTATGGTTACTGTGCATGACCCAGAGTGGGTGAGCTAGCTGCTGAGCGCCCAAGGAGAGACGGGGAACTGAAATTCAGATCGGATTCCACGGTGGTTTTCTTTCCACTCCTGCCAATGACTACACCACTTGCCTTTCTGTCTGCACCTGGGCAGGGACGCGGCTGCTGCTTCCTTTCTGTGCAGTCTGGGAAAGTGCAAGCTGAGCCGATCGCTCACAAGGTCCCACGGGGGTGACGGAACAGGTTGCAAAAACAGTGACGCAGCTGGGGAAGAGAAACGCAAGTTTTCCCAAAGTGAGAGGAACCGCACTGATGAAAAGCTGGTCTTTGCTGCCACCTGCTGGTCACGTTGGGGAACCGCGTCACAGGCGCGACGTTGTGAAGCCGTCCGAAAACATGGCTCTTTGGGTCCTCTGGGAGCCCGGCACTGGGTCAAACACTGCAAGGCGGAGCTTCCCAGTTGGGGCGATTCCCCTGTCCCTCCCCATCTGAGTCATTTGGCGACGTTTAGGGATATTTTTGGTTCTTACAATTAAGGGGGGGGAGGGTGCTACTGGCCTCCAGCGGGTGGAGGCCAGGGATACCGTGAAACATCCTACGGTGCACAGGTCGGTCCCAGGACAGAGGATGACCCAGTCCCACCGGTCAATAGCGTCGATGTTGAGAATTCCTGGGAGAGGAACAGAAAGAAATCACAAAAGAAAACACGCACGTGCTCAAGGAACTCATAGCATCGTTGGAAAGAGTCTCACTCGTTCGTTCAGTGAATATCTATCAAACACCTATGTGTCAAGAACCGCAGTGGGGTCTGGGGACCCGTCAGAGGGGACGGACGACAAGATCCCTGCCCTTACTGACTGACATGGAAACAGACGATAACTTCGTGAACCACTAATACGTACCAGAAGTTCCTACACTGATTAGTCTCGTGAAGACTATAAAACAGGCTCATGAGATGGACCGTGGCCGGGAGAGATGCTACGACCCTCAGAAGGACAGCCAGGAAGGGCCTCTTGGAAGAGGTGGCGTTGCGCGGAGACCCGAAGGAGGAGGCTGCTCTGTGGGGAAACAGAAGGCCGGGCAGGTGACAGTAAGTGCAAAGGCCCTGAGGTGGGAACGGGTTATGTGTTTGGGGAAAAAGGAGGAGCGTTGAGGGACAGCGGTGGGGGGCGAGTAGGAGGGAGAGGAGGCGGGCCGGTTATTGATCATGGTCGTCGTGTGCAGGGAGTCATGTGGGGTCTCAGCTCCCGCTCCCCACATCAGAACGCAGGACATGGTCAGGCCAAACAGGAACACTCTCGGAGCCACTGATACGGGAGTCAGTCCACTATATTGTCGCTGGCGGCTGGGTTGGAGATACAGGAGGCAGGATCCACACGATCCGCAACCCTCACTCCGCCCCTTGCAAGCTCAGCCTCCATCTTCTTGCTGGCCGCCATTTTTGTGCTAGCGCAGTCCCAGCAGTTCTTGTAGGGGCCCGTGGGTCCCTGGTTCAGCTGACGGCCAACCAGTCACAGCTCATGGCCATCCAATCACAGTTGATGGCCATTTGCTACCTGAGCCAGTCCCTTTCCGCGGGACGCCGAGAGCCTGAAAACGGCCCTCTTGGCTCTGTCCCCACACTCCACCCACACAGGGTCTCGCCTCACAACCGACGCGACTGGCGTCTTCCGAGTGAAGCCCTATGCGAGGAGCCCGGAGGTGAAGGCAATATACTGGACACGGCCAGGCTCTCTGGGCACAGCCAGGTTTTCTCAGGGCACCACCAGTTCTTCTGGGCACAGCCAGACTTCCTGGGCTATTCAGGGTACCACTAGTCTCCCCGGGTACCGCCTGACCTCTCAGGGCACTGCCACTCTCTCTGGGCACGGCAGACTTCCTGGGCTACTTAGGGTACCACTAGTCTCCCCGGGTACAGCCGGGGCCTCTCAGAGCACTGTCACTCTCTCTGGGCACGGCCAGGCTTCCTGGACCCAGCCAGGGCCTCTCAGGGCACTGCCACTCTCTCGGAGCACGGCCAGACTTCCTGGACACAGCCAGGGCTCTCGGGGTACCTTGCTGGCACAACAGCGACTCACAGTCAAGATGCTTACATATCCTGGATGGCGGCCGCTCAAAACACAAAAGGAAACACCTGCCAGTGTCACTACACGGTGGGACGTTCTCAAGCAAACAATCAACCGGTCCATTCAAGTAGGGATGGAAGGCAGTTCGCCACAGTTCACGGTCACTCGCCAGGGCGTGAACTGGCCCATAACGTGTGCCCACGCCGCATGGCGAGAGCTCCAAGTCCTTCCCAACCTGGGGGTGAAGGCCTTAGCAAGCACTTCCCCAGAAACGGGGCCCCAACGGTCTTCGCTGTCTCTGGCCTATGCTGGTTGGGGAACCGTCCACGTCTTTCCACCCCTCCTCGGGGGTCCAGCTCTCTGGCAGCCTCTCCTCCTGGTCTTCCCGAGTGTGAGTGTTCACGCACAAATGCTCCACCGCCCTTTGGAGAGCTTTGGCCGGCACCGCACCCTGCTCGCTGAGCCATGTGTCGTGCGGGGCGGCCTGCGGGGTCTCAGCCCCCGCTCCCCACATAAGAACGCAGGATGTGGCTAGGCCAAAAAAGGACACCCACGGAGCCATAGGCAGGGGAGTCATCCCACTATCGTCTCGCTGGAGGCTGGACTCACACGACGTGCGACCTGCTGTCCGCCTTTCTGCCTGCCAACCGAGCGACTCGCTCACTGCGATCCGAACTTGCTAGCTCAGCCACCATCTTCTTGCTAGCCCCCATTTTCTGCTGGCGTAGCCTAGGTAGGCAGTTATACTTGTGGCCAAAGGCTCACCGGTTACAGCTGATGACGGCCAGCTGATGACGGCCAACGAGCCACTGGTATTATTACTATGGGCCTTCGTGGTTCACCATTCAATGACTAATTCTTTTTTTTTTCTTTTTTTAAAGATTTCATTGGGGAATGAGGACAGGACTTTATTGAGGAACAGTGTGTACTTCCAGGGTTTTTTTCTTTTTCCAGTCAAGTCGTTGTACTTTGCATCTTAGTTGAGCTTCAAGTTGTCGTTTGCGTTAGTTGTGGAGGGCGCAGCTCAGCTCCAGTTCCAGTTGCCATGGCTAGTAGCAGGGGGCGCCGCCCGGCAACCTTGTGGTTGAGAGGACGTGCTCCAACCAACTGAGCCATCCGGGAGCTCAGCGGCAGCTCAGCTCAAGGTGCCGTGTTCAATCTTCAGGTGCAGGGGGCGCTGCCCACCATCCCTTGCGGGATTGGAACCGGCAACCTTGTGGTTGAGAGACCGCGCTCCAACCAACTGAGCCATCCGGGAGCTCAGCGGCCGCTCAGCTGAAGGTGCCCTGTTCAATCTGAGTTGTAGGTGGCGGAGCCCACCATCCCTCGCGGGACTCGAGGAGTTGAACGGGCCATCTTGTGGTTGAGAGCCCACTGGCCCATGTGGGAATCGAACCGGCGGCCTTCGGAGTTAGGAGCGCGGCGCTCTAACCGCCTGAGCCACGGGGCCGGCCCCCGTGACTAATTCTTGAACCCAGCCCCGCTTCGTCAAACTTTCTGTGACAGTGAAGTTCCCTAACTTGCGCTGTGCAGTGGGGGAGCTACAAGCCAGGTTAAGGGGTACATGACACATGGCGGGTGCCAAGGAGGGGCTGAGCTGTTCGTTTAAATTAAGTTTAAACAGCCGCCTGCGGCCAGTGGCCATGAGCCTGGACAGGGCAGCTCTAATTACTCGTGTGCCGGGGGCCGTTCTGGGTGCTGGGGAATCCAGGACGAGAGCCCTGGAACTCACAGCCCATCGGGGCAGACAGATGTGAGGTAGGTCAGTTCACAAACAAACGGAAAATTGCATTTCTGACCTGGGCTGTGATAGAGGGCAATGCAGGGCTGTGAGGCCTCAGGGGGATTTGACTGGCTCAGGGAGGAACCGGAATGGAGACGTGAGCTGAGATGCAGGAAGGGATCGGAATGACTGATGGCAAGAGAAAGGGAGAAGAAAGGAGGGTGCATGGGGCAGAGAGACCAGTGCGGGCAAAGGCCCTGGGGTGGGAAGGAGCACAGATGTCGGGAGAGGCCAGCGGGGCTGGGCTGGGCGAGCAGGTCAGTGCCAGGGGGTTGATCTACTGTCCTTTGCTCCCCCGCAGCTCTGGTCACCCTTGCCGGCATCAGTATCTATATCGCCTAGTTGAGCCGCTGCCTTCCCTGTGGCGCTGTGTCTCCTGGAAGAGAAGGCCCTCCGGGACCAGGTGGACATGCATTTCGCCTGGTCCCTGGCCCTGGGCTGGATAAGTTCCGTCGCCGATCCGCTCAGCGGAGTGGCCTTCCTGGCAGCAGCCCGCGTGCTCAGCCTGAGAAGGAAGCAGGCCCAGGTCACCCGAGCCCGGATGCCTGGTCGTGCTGGTAAGGAGGCTGGCCAGGAGCCTCACGGACACATCTTGGTGGATCGTGCCCTCCCGTTCCTCAAAGGCTACCAGTAGAGGCCAGGGGGTCGACCTGAGAGCCACCGCTGGGACTGAGCTCTGGGCCTGGCCGACATCTCAGTACGCGTGCTGCCTGGCGTGCTGAGTGCCGTGTATCCACACACGTGTGTCCGTCTGGGCTGAAAGAGGCCGAGGGAGTGCAGCAGCCACGAAATGACAAAAACCACGCCTCCATCAGAAAGGCAACGTCTTAGAAGGAGACGCTCGGGGCGCGCCTGCTCCGACTTCCTTTCATCCTCTCCCCCGCCCTTTGGATCAGTCAGCTCCTCTTCTTTGTTAAGGAAATGGAGGACCCGAGGGGTTAGGTTAAGTTCCGCAATGGGCAATGGCGCGCAGCAAGCCGCTGGCACATTCCTCACTCCAAACCAGTGCCCAATCCTTTATGACACCTTTTCTGAGCAGGCTCATGGCTAACGGCAGTATGGTTACTGTGCATGACCCAGAGTGGGTGAGCTAGCTGCTGAGCGCCCAAGGAGAGACGGGGAACTGAAATTCAGATCGGATTCCACGGTGGTTTTCTTTCCACTCCTGCCAATGACTACACCACTTGCCTTTCTGTCTGCACCTGGGCAGGGACGCGGCTGCTGCTTCCTTTCTGTGCAGTCTGGGAAAGTGCAAGCTGAGCCGATCGCTCACAAGGTCCCACGGGGGTGACGGAACAGGTTGCAAAAACAGTGACGCAGCTGGGGAAGAGAAACGCAAGTTTTCCCAAAGTGAGAGGAACCGCACTGATGAAAAGCTGGTCTTTGCTGCCACCTGCTGGTCACGTTGGGGAACCGCGTCACAGGCGCGACGTTGTGAAGCCGTCCGAAAACATGGCTCTTTGGGTCCTCTGGGAGCCCGGCACTGGGTCAAACACTGCAAGGCGGAGCTTCCCAGTTGGGGCGATTCCCCTGTCCCTCCCCATCTGAGTCATTTGGCGACGTTTAGGGATATTTTTGGTTCTTACAATTAAGGGGGGGGGAGGGTGCTACTGGCCTCCAGCGGGTGGAGGCCAGGGATACCGTGAAACATCCTACGGTGCACAGGTCGGTCCCAGGACAGAGGATGACCCAGTCCCACCGGTCAATAGCGTCGATGTTGAGAATTCCTGGGAGAGGAACAGAAAGAAATCACAAAAGAAAACACGCACGTGCTCAAGGAACTCATAGCATCGTTGGAAAGAGTCTCACTCGTTCGTTCAGTGAATATCTATCAAACACCTATGTGTCAAGAACCGCAGTGGGGTCTGGGGACCCGTCAGAGGGGACGGACGACAAGATCCCTGCCCTTACTGACTGACATGGAAACAGACGATAACTTCGTGAACCACTAATACGTACCAGAAGTTCCTACACTGATTAGTCTCGTGAAGACTATAAAACAGGCTCATGAGATGGACCGTGGCCGGGAGAGATGCTACGACCCTCAGAAGGACAGCCAGGAAGGGCCTCTTGGAAGAGGTGGCGTTGCGCGGAGACCCGAAGGAGGAGGCTGCTCTGTGGGGAAACAGAAGGCCGGGCAGGTGACAGTAAGTGCAAAGGCCCTGAGGTGGGAACGGGTTATGTGTTTGGGGAAAAAGGAGGAGCGTTGAGGGACAGCGGTGGGGGGCGAGTAGGAGGGAGAGGAGGCGGGCCGGTTATTGATCATGGTCGTCGTGCAGGGAGTCATGTGGGGTCTCAGCTCCCGCTCCCCACATCAGAACGCAGGACATGGTCAGGCCAAACAGGAACACTCTCGGAGCCACTGATACGGGAGTCAGTCCACTATATTGTCGCTGGCGGCTGGGTTGGAGATACAGGAGGCAGGATCCACACGATCCGCAACCCTCACTCCGCCCCTTGCAAGCTCAGCCTCCATCTTCTTGCTGGCCGCCATTTTTGTGCTAGCGCAGTCCCAGCAGTTCTTGTAGGGGCCCGTGGGTCCCTGGTTCAGCTGACGGCCAACCAGTCACAGCTCATGGCCATCCAATCACAGTTGATGGCCATTTGCTACCTGAGCCAGTCCCTTTCCGCGGGACGCCGAGAGCCTGAAAACGGCCCTCTTGGCTCTGTCCCCACACTCCACCCACACAGGGTCTCGCCTCACAACCGACGCGACTGGCGTCTTCCGAGTGAAGCCCTATGCGAGGAGCCCGGAGGTGAAGGCAATATACTGGACACGGCCAGGCTCTCTGGGCACAGCCAGGTTTTCTCAGGGCACCACCAGTTCTTCTGGGCACAGCCAGACTTCCTGGGCTATTCAGGGTACCACTAGTCTCCCCGGGTACCGCCTGACCTCTCAGGGCACTGCCACTCTCTCTGGGCACGGCAGACTTCCTGGGCTACTTAGGGTACCACTAGTCTCCCCGGGTACAGCCGGGGCCTCTCAGAGCACTGTCACTCTCTCTGGGCACGGCCAGGCTTCCTGGACCCAGCCAGGGCCTCTCAGGGCACTGCCACTCTCTCGGAGCACGGCCAGACTTCCTGGACACAGCCAGGGCTCTCGGGGTACCTTGCTGGCACAACAGCGACTCACAGTCAAGATGCTTACATATCCTGGATGGCGGCCGCTCAAAACACAAAAGGAAACACCTGCCAGTGTCACTACACGGTGGGACGTTCTCAAGCAAACAATCAACCGGTCCATTCAAGTAGGGATGGAAGGCAGTTCGCCACAGTTCACGGTCACTCGCCAGGGCGTGAACTGGCCCATAACGTGTGCCCACGCCGCATGGCGAGGGCTCCAAGTCCTTCCCAACCTGGGGGTGAAGGCCTTAGCAAGCACTTCCCCAGAAACGGGGCCCCAACGGTCTTCGCTGTCTCTGGCCTATGCTGGTTGGGGAACCGTCCACGTCTTTCCACCCCTCCTCGGGGGTCCAGCTCTCTGGCAGCCTCTCCTCCTGGTCTTCCCGAGTGTGAGTGTTCACGCACAAATGCTCCACCGCCCTTTGGAGAGCTTTGGCCGGCACCGCACCCTGCTCGCTGAGCCATGTGTCGTGCGGGGCGGCCTGCGGGGTCTCAGCCCCCGCTCCCCACATAAGAACGCAGGATGTGGCTAGGCCAAAAAAGGACACCCACGGAGCCATAGGCAGGGGAGTCATCCCACTATCGTCTCGCTGGAGGCTGGACTCACACGACGTGCGACCTGCTGTCCGCCTTTCTGCCTGCCAACCGAGCGACTCGCTCACTGCGATCCGAACTTGCTAGCTCAGCCACCATCTTCTTGCTAGCCCCCATTTTCTGCTGGCGTAGCCTAGGTAGGCAGTTATACTTGTGGCCAAAGGCTCACCGGTTACAGCTGATGACGGCCAGCTGATGACGGCCAACGAGCCACTGGTATTATTACTATGGGCCTTCGTGGTTCACCATTCAATGACTAATTCTTTTTTTTTTCTTTTTTTAAAGATTTCATTGGGGAATGAGGACAGGACTTTATTGAGGAACAGTGTGTACTTCCAGGGTTTTTTTCTTTTTCCAGTCAAGTCGTTGTACTTTGCATCTTAGTTGAGCTTCAAGTTGTCGTTTGCGTTAGTTGTGGAGGGCGCAGCTCAGCTCCAGTTCCAGTTGCCATGGCTAGTAGCAGGGGGCGCCGCCCGGCAACCTTGTGGTTGAGAGGACGTGCTCCAACCAACTGAGCCATCCGGGAGCTCAGCGGCAGCTCAGCTCAAGGTGCCGTGTTCAATCTTCAGGTGCAGGGGGCGCTGCCCACCATCCCTTGCGGGATTGGAACCGGCAACCTTGTGGTTGAGAGACCGCGCTCCAACCAACTGAGCCATCCGGGAGCTCAGCGGCCGCTCAGCTGAAGGTGCCCTGTTCAATCTGAGTTGTAGGAGGCGGAGCCCACCATCCCTCGCGGGACTCGAGGAGTTGAACGGGCCATCTTGTGGTTGAGAGCCCACTGGCCCATGTGGGAATCGAACCGGCGGCCTTCGGAGTTAGGAGCGCGGCGCTCTAACCGCCTGAGCCACGGGGCCGGCCCCCGTGACTAATTCTTGAACCCAGCCCCGCTTCGTCAAACTTTCTGTGACAGTGAAGTTCCCTAACTTGCGCTGTGCAGTGGGGGAGCTACAAGCCAGGTTAAGGGGTACATGACACATGGCGGGTGCCAAGGAGGGGCTGAGCTGTTCGTTTAAATTAAGTTTAAACAGCCGCCTGCGGCCAGTGGCCATGAGCCTGGACAGGGCAGCTCTAATTACTCGTGTGCCGGGGGCCGTTCTGGGTGCTGGGGAATCCAGGACGAGAGCCCTGGAACTCACAGCCCATCGGGGCAGACAGATGTGAGGTAGGTCAGTTCACAAACAAACGGAAAATTGCATTTCTGACCTGGGCTGTGATAGAGGGCAATGCAGGGCTGTGAGGCCTCAGGGGGATTTGACTGGCTCAGGGAGGAACCGGAATGGAGACGTGAGCTGAGATGCAGGAAGGGATCGGAATGACTGATGGCAAGAGAAAGGGAGAAGAAAGGAGGGTGCATGGGGCAGAGAGACCAGTGCGGGCAAAGGCCCTGGGGTGGGAAGGAGCACAGATGTCGGGAGAGGCCAGCGGGGCTGGGCTGGGCGAGCAGGTCAGTGCCAGGGGGTTGATCTACTGTCCTTTGCTCCCCCGCAGCTCTGGTCACCCTTGCCGGCATCAGTATCTATATCGCCTAGTTGAGCCGCTGCCTTCCCTGTGGCGCTGTGTCTCCTGGAAGAGAAGGCCCTCCGGGACCAGGTGGACATGCATTTCGCCTGGTCCCTGGCCCTGGGCTGGATAAGTTCCGTCGCCGATCCGCTCAGCGGAGTGGCCTTCCTGGCAGCAGCCCGCGTGCTCAGCCTGAGAAGGAAGCAGGCCCAGGTCACCCGAGCCCGGATGCCTGGTCGTGCTGGTAAGGAGGCTGGCCAGGAGCCTCACGGACACATCTTGGTGGATCGTGCCCTCCCGTTCCTCAAAGGCTACCAGTAGAGGCCAGGGGGTCGACCTGAGAGCCACCGCTGGGACTGAGCTCTGGGCCTGGCCGACATCTCAGTACGCGTGCTGCCTGGCGTGCTGAGTGCCGTGTATCCACACACGTGTGTCCGTCTGGGCTGAAAGAGGCCGAGGGAGTGCAGCAGCCACGAAATGACAAAAACCACGCCTCCATCAGAAAGGCAACGTCTTAGAAGGAGACGCTCGGGGCGCGCCTGCTCCGACTTCCTTTCATCCTCTCCCCCGCCCTTTGGATCAGTCAGCTCCTCTTCTTTGTTAAGGAAATGGAGGACCCGAGGGGTTAGGTTAAGTTCCACAATGGGCAATGGCGCGCAGCAAGCCGCTGGCACATTCCTCACTCCAAACCAGTGCCCAATCCTTTATGACACCTTTTCTGAGCAGGCTCATGGCTAACGGCAGTATGGTTACTGTGCATGACCCAGAGTGGGTGAGCTAGCTGCTGAGCGCCCAAGGAGAGACGGGGAACTGAAATTCAGATCGGATTCCACGGTGGTTTTCTTTCCACTCCTGCCAATGACTACACCACTTGCCTTTCTGTCTGCACCTGGGCAGGGACGCGGCTGCTGCTTCCTTTCTGTGCAGTCTGGGAAAGTGCAAGCTGAGCCGATCGCTCACAAGGTCCCACGGGGGTGACGGAACAGGTTGCAAAAACAGTGACGCAGCTGGGGAAGAGAAACGCAAGTTTTCCCAAAGTGAGAGGAACCGCACTGATGAAAAGCTGGTCTTTGCTGCCACCTGCTGGTCACGTTGGGGAACCGCGTCACAGGCGCGACGTTGTGAAGCCGTCCGAAAACATGGCTCTTTGGGTCCTCTGGGAGCCCGGCACTGGGTCAAACACTGCAAGGCGGAGCTTCCCAGTTGGGGCGATTCCCCTGTCCCTCCCCATCTGAGTCATTTGGCGACGTTTAGGGATATTTTTGGTTCTTACAATTAAGGGGGAGGGGGTGCTACTGGCCTCCAGCGGGTGGAGGCCAGGGATACCGTGAAACATCCTACGGTGCACAGGTCGGTCCCAGGACAGAGGATGACCCAGTCCCACCGGTCAATAGCGTCGATGTTGAGAATTCCTGGGAGAGGAACAGAAAGAAATCACAAAAGAAAACACGCACGTGCTCAAGGAACTCATAGCATCGTTGGAAAGAGTCTCACTCGTTCGTTCAGTGAATATCTATCAAACACCTATGTGTCAAGAACCGCAGTGGGGTCTGGGGACCCGTCAGAGGGGACGGACGACAAGATCCCTGCCCTTACTGACTGACATGGAAACAGACGATAACTTCGTGAACCACTAATACGTACCAGAAGTTCCTACACTGATTAGTCTCGTGAAGACTATAAAACAGGCTCATGAGATGGACCGTGGCCGGGAGAGATGCTACGACCCTCAGAAGGACAGCCAGGAAGGGCCTCTTGGAAGAGGTGGCGTTGCGCGGAGACCCGAAGGAGGAGGCTGCTCTGTGGGGAAACAGAAGGCCGGGCAGGTGACAGTAAGTGCAAAGGCCCTGAGGTGGGAACGGGTTATGTGTTTGGGGAAAAAGGAGGAGCGTTGAGGGACAGCGGTGGGGGGCGAGTAGGAGGGAGAGGAGGCGGGCCGGTTATTGATCATGGTCGTCGTGCAGGGAGTCATGTGGGGTCTCAGCTCCCGCTCCCCACATCAGAACGCAGGACATGGTCAGGCCAAACAGGAACACTCTCGGAGCCACTGATACGGGAGTCAGTCCACTATATTGTCGCTGGCGGCTGGGTTGGAGATACAGGAGGCAGGATCCACACGATCCGCAACCCTCACTCCGCCCCTTGCAAGCTCAGCCTCCATCTTCTTGCTGGCCGCCATTTTTGTGCTAGCGCAGTCCCAGCAGTTCTTGTAGGGGCCCGTGGGTCCCTGGTTCAGCTGACGGCCAACCAGTCACAGCTCATGGCCATCCAATCACAGTTGATGGCCATTTGCTACCTGAGCCAGTCCCTTTCCGCGGGACGCCGAGAGCCTGAAAACGGCCCTCTTGGCTCTGTCCCCACACTCCACCCACACAGGGTCTCGCCTCACAACCGACGCGACTGGCGTCTTCCGAGTGAAGCCCTATGCGAGGAGCCCGGAGGTGAAGGCAATATACTGGACACGGCCAGGCTCTCTGGGCACAGCCAGGTTTTCTCAGGGCACCACCAGTTCTTCTGGGCACAGCCAGACTTCCTGGGCTATTCAGGGTACCACTAGTCTCCCCGGGTACCGCCTGACCTCTCAGGGCACTGCCACTCTCTCTGGGCACGGCAGACTTCCTGGGCTACTTAGGGTACCACTAGTCTCCCCGGGTACAGCCGGGGCCTCTCAGAGCACTGTCACTCTCTCTGGGCACGGCCAGGCTTCCTGGACCCAGCCAGGGCCTCTCAGGGCACTGCCACTCTCTCGGAGCACGGCCAGACTTCCTGGACACAGCCAGGGCTCTCGGGGTACCTTGCTGGCACAACAGCGACTCACAGTCAAGATGCTTACATATCCTGGATGGCGGCCGCTCAAAACACAAAAGGAAACACCTGCCAGTGTCACTACACGGTGGGACGTTCTCAAGCAAACAATCAACCGGTCCATTCAAGTAGGGATGGAAGGCAGTTCGCCACAGTTCACGGTCACTCGCCAGGGCGTGAACTGGCCCATAACGTGTGCCCACGCCGCATGGCGAGGGCTCCAAGTCCTTCCCAACCTGGGGGTGAAGGCCTTAGCAAGCACTTCCCCAGAAACGGGGCCCCAACGGTCTTCGCTGTCTCTGGCCTATGCTGGTTGGGGAACCGTCCACGTCTTTCCAACCCTCCTCGGGGGTCCAGCTCTCTGGCAGCCTCTCCTCCTGGTCTTCCCGAGTGTGAGTGTTCACGCACAAATGCTCCACCGCCCTTTGGAGAGCTTTGGCCGGCACCGCACCCTGCTCGCTGAGCCATGTGTCGTGCGGGGCGGCCTGCGGGGTCTCAGCCCCCGCTCCCCACATAAGAACGCAGGATGTGGCTAGGCCAAAAAAGGACACCCACGGAGCCATAGGCAGGGGAGTCATCCCACTATCGTCTCGCTGGAGGCTGGACTCACACGACGTGCGACCTGCTGTCCGCCTTTCTGCCTGCCAACCGAGCGACTCGCTCACTGCGATCCGAACTTGCTAGCTCAGCCACCATCTTCTTGCTAGCCCCCATTTTCTGCTGGCGTAGCCTAGGTAGGCAGTTATACTTGTGGCCAAAGGCTCACCGGTTACAGCTGATGACGGCCAGCTGATGACGGCCAACGAGCCACTGGTATTATTACTATGGGCCTTCGTGGTTCACCATTCAATGACTAATTCTTTTTTTTTTCTTTTTTTAAAGATTTCATTGGGGAATGAGGACAGGACTTTATTGAGGAACAGTGTGTACTTCCAGGGTTTTTTTCTTTTTCCAGTCAAGTCGTTGTACTTTGCATCTTAGTTGAGCTTCAAGTTGTCGTTTGCGTTAGTTGTGGAGGGCGCAGCTCAGCTCCAGTTCCAGTTGCCATGGCTAGTAGCAGGGGGCGCCGCCCGGCAACCTTGTGGTTGAGAGGACGTGCTCCAACCAACTGAGCCATCCGGGAGCTCAGCGGCAGCTCAGCTCAAGGTGCCGTGTTCAATCTTCAGGTGCAGGGGGCGCTGCCCACCATCCCTTGCGGGATTGGAACCGGCAACCTTGTGGTTGAGAGACCGCGCTCCAACCAACTGAGCCATCCGGGAGCTCAGCGGCCGCTCAGCTGAAGGTGCCCTGTTCAATCTGAGTTGTAGGAGGCGGAGCCCACCATCCCTCGCGGGACTCGAGGAGTTGAACGGGCCATCTTGTGGTTGAGAGCCCACTGGCCCATGTGGGAATCGAACCGGCGGCCTTCGGAGTTAGGAGCGCGGCGCTCTAACCGCCTGAGCCACGGGGCCGGCCCCCGTGACTAATTCTTGAACCCAGCCCCGCTTCGTCAAACTTTCTGTGACAGTGAAGTTCCCTAACTTGCGCTGTGCAGTGGGGGAGCTACAAGCCAGGTTAAGGGGTACATGACACATGGCGGGTGCCAAGGAGGGGCTGAGCTGTTCGTTTAAATTAAGTTTAAACAGCCGCCTGCGGCCAGTGGCCATGAGCCTGGACAGGGCAGCTCTAATTACTCGTGTGCCGGGGGCCGTTCTGGGTGCTGGGGAATCCAGGACGAGAGCCCTGGAACTCACAGCCCATCGGGGCAGACAGATGTGAGGTAGGTCAGTTCACAAACAAACGGAAAATTGCATTTCTGACCTGGGCTGTGATAGAGGGCAATGCAGGGCTGTGAGGCCTCAGGGGGATTTGACTGGCTCAGGGAGGAACCGGAATGGAGACGTGAGCTGAGATGCAGGAAGGGATCGGAATGACTGATGGCAAGAGAAAGGGAGAAGAAAGGAGGGTGCATGGGGCAGAGAGACCAGTGCGGGCAAAGGCCCTGGGGTGGGAAGGAGCACAGATGTCGGGAGAGGCCAGCGGGGCTGGGCTGGGCGAGCAGGTCAGTGCCAGGGGGTTGATCTACTGTCCTTTGCTCCCCCGCAGCTCTGGTCACCCTTGCCGGCATCAGTATCTATATCGCCTAGTTGAGCCGCTGCCTTCCCTGTGGCGCTGTGTCTCCTGGAAGAGAAGGCCCTCCGGGACCAGGTGGACATGCATTTCGCCTGGTCCCTGGCCCTGGGCTGGATAAGTTCCGTCGCCGATCCGCTCAGCGGAGTGGCCTTCCTGGCAGCAGCCCGCGTGCTCAGCCTGAGAAGGAAGCAGGCCCAGGTCACCCGAGCCCGGATGCCTGGTCGTGCTGGTAAGGAGGCTGGCCAGGAGCCTCACGGACACATCTTGGTGGATCGTGCCCTCCCGTTCCTCAAAGGCTACCAGTAGAGGCCAGGGGGTCGACCTGAGAGCCACCGCTGGGACTGAGCTCTGGGCCTGGCCGACATCTCAGTACGCGTGCTGCCTGGCGTGCTGAGTGCCGTGTATCCACACACGTGTGTCCGTCTGGGCTGAAAGAGGCCGAGGGAGTGCAGCAGCCACGAAATGACAAAAACCACGCCTCCATCAGAAAGGCAACGTCTTAGAAGGAGACGCTCGGGGCGCGCCTGCTCCGACTTCCTTTCATCCTCTCCCCCGCCCTTTGGATCAGTCAGCTCCTCTTCTTTGTTAAGGAAATGGAGGACCCGAGGGGTTAGGTTAAGTTCCGCAATGGGCAATGGCGCGCAGCAAGCCGCTGGCACATTCCTCACTCCAAACCAGTGCCCAATCCTTTATGACACCTTTTCTGAGCAGGCTCATGGCTAACGGCAGTATGGTTACTGTGCATGACCCAGAGTGGGTGAGCTAGCTGCTGAGCGCCCAAGGAGAGACGGGGAACTGAAATTCAGATCGGATTCCACGGTGGTTTTCTTTCCACTCCTGCCAATGACTACACCACTTGCCTTTCTGTCTGCACCTGGGCAGGGACGCGGCTGCTGCTTCCTTTCTGTGCAGTCTGGGAAAGTGCAAGCTGAGCCGATCGCTCACAAGGTCCCACGGGGGTGACGGAACAGGTTGCAAAAACAGTGACGCAGCTGGGGAAGAGAAACGCAAGTTTTCCCAAAGTGAGAGGAACCGCACTGATGAAAAGCTGGTCTTTGCTGCCACCTGCTGGTCACGTTGGGGAACCGCGTCACAGGCGCGACGTTGTGAAGCCGTCCGAAAACATGGCTCTTTGGGTCCTCTGGGAGCCCGGCACTGGGTCAAACACTGCAAGGCGGAGCTTCCCAGTTGGGGCGATTCCCCTGTCCCTCCCCATCTGAGTCATTTGGCGACGTTTAGGGATATTTTTGGTTCTTACAATTAAGGGGGGGGGGTGCTACTGGCCTCCAGCGGGTGGAGGCCAGGGATACCGTGAAACATCCTACGGTGCACAGGTCGGTCCCAGGACAGAGGATGACCCAGTCCCACCGGTCAATAGCGTCGATGTTGAGAATTCCTGGGAGAGGAACAGAAAGAAATCACAAAAGAAAACACGCACGTGCTCAAGGAACTCATAGCATCGTTGGAAAGAGTCTCACTCGTTCGTTCAGTGAATATCTATCAAACACCTATGTGTCAAGAACCGCAGTGGGGTCTGGGGACCCGTCAGAGGGGACGGACGACAAGATCCCTGCCCTTACTGACTGACATGGAAACAGACGATAACTTCGTGAACCACTAATACGTACCAGAAGTTCCTACACTGATTAGTCTCGTGAAGACTATAAAACAGGCTCATGAGATGGACCGTGGCCGGGAGAGATGCTACGACCCTCAGAAGGACAGCCAGGAAGGGCCTCTTGGAAGAGGTGGCGTTGCGCGGAGACCCGAAGGAGGAGGCTGCTCTGTGGGGAAACAGAAGGCCGGGCAGGTGACAGTAAGTGCAAAGGCCCTGAGGTGGGAACGGGTTATGTGTTTGGGGAAAAAGGAGGAGCGTTGAGGGACAGCGGTGGGGGGCGAGTAGGAGGGAGAGGAGGCGGGCCGGTTATTGATCATGGTCGTCGTGCAGGGAGTCATGTGGGGTCTCAGCTCCCGCTCCCCACATCAGAACGCAGGACATGGTCAGGCCAAACAGGAACACTCTCGGAGCCACTGATACGGGAGTCAGTCCACTATATTGTCGCTGGCGGCTGGGTTGGAGATACAGGAGGCAGGATCCACACGATCCGCAACCCTCACTCCGCCCCTTGCAAGCTCAGCCTCCATCTTCTTGCTGGCCGCCATTTTTGTGCTAGCGCAGTCCCAGCAGTTCTTGTAGGGGCCCGTGGGTCCCTGGTTCAGCTGACGGCCAACCAGTCACAGCTCATGGCCATCCAATCACAGTTGATGGCCATTTGCTACCTGAGCCAGTCCCTTTCCGCGGGACGCCGAGAGCCTGAAAACGGCCCTCTTGGCTCTGTCCCCACACTCCACCCACACAGGGTCTCGCCTCACAACCGACGCGACTGGCGTCTTCCGAGTGAAGCCCTATGCGAGGAGCCCGGAGGTGAAGGCAATATACTGGACACGGCCAGGCTCTCTGGGCACAGCCAGGTTTTCTCAGGGCACCACCAGTTCTTCTGGGCACAGCCAGACTTCCTGGGCTATTCAGGGTACCACTAGTCTCCCCGGGTACCGCCTGACCTCTCAGGGCACTGCCACTCTCTCTGGGCACGGCAGACTTCCTGGGCTACTTAGGGTACCACTAGTCTCCCCGGGTACAGCCGGGGCCTCTCAGAGCACTGTCACTCTCTCTGGGCACGGCCAGGCTTCCTGGACCCAGCCAGGGCCTCTCAGGGCACTGCCACTCTCTCGGAGCACGGCCAGACTTCCTGGACACAGCCAGGGCTCTCGGGGTACCTTGCTGGCACAACAGCGACTCACAGTCAAGATGCTTACATATCCTGGATGGCGGCCGCTCAAAACACAAAAGGAAACACCTGCCAGTGTCACTACACGGTGGGACGTTCTCAAGCAAACAATCAACCGGTCCATTCAAGTAGGGATGGAAGGCAGTTCGCCACAGTTCACGGTCACTCGCCAGGGCGTGAACTGGCCCATAACGTGTGCCCACGCCGCATGGCGAGGGCTCCAAGTCCTTCCCAACCTGGGGGTGAAGGCCTTAGCAAGCACTTCCCCAGAAACGGGGCCCCAACGGTCTTCGCTGTCTCTGGCCTATGCTGGTTGGGGAACCGTCCACGTCTTTCCACCCCTCCTCGGGGGTCCAGCTCTCTGGCAGCCTCTCCTCCTGGTCTTCCCGAGTGTGAGTGTTCACGCACAAATGCTCCACCGCCCTTTGGAGAGCTTTGGCCGGCACCGCACCCTGCTCGCTGAGCCATGTGTCGTGCGGGGCGGCCTGCGGGGTCTCAGCCCCCGCTCCCCACATAAGAACGCAGGATGTGGCTAGGCCAAAAAAGGACACCCACGGAGCCATAGGCAGGGGAGTCATCCCACTATCGTCTCGCTGGAGGCTGGACTCACACGACGTGCGACCTGCTGTCCGCCTTTCTGCCTGCCAACCGAGCGACTCGCTCACTGCGATCCGAACTTGCTAGCTCAGCCACCATCTTCTTGCTAGCCCCCATTTTCTGCTGGCGTAGCCTAGGTAGGCAGTTATACTTGTGGCCAAAGGCTCACCGGTTACAGCTGATGACGGCCAGCTGATGACGGCCAACGAGCCACTGGTATTATTACTATGGGCCTTCGTGGTTCACCATTCAATGACTAATTCTTTTTTTTTTCTTTTTTTAAAGATTTCATTGGGGAATGAGGACAGGACTTTATTGAGGAACAGTGTGTACTTCCAGGGTTTTTTTCTTTTTCCAGTCAAGTCGTTGTACTTTGCATCTTAGTTGAGCTTCAAGTTGTCGTTTGCGTTAGTTGTGGAGGGCGCAGCTCAGCTCCAGTTCCAGTTGCCATGGCTAGTAGCAGGGGGCGCCGCCCGGCAACCTTGTGGTTGAGAGGACGTGCTCCAACCAACTGAGCCATCCGGGAGCTCAGCGGCAGCTCAGCTCAAGGTGCCGTGTTCAATCTTCAGGTGCAGGGGGCGCTGCCCACCATCCCTTGCGGGATTGGAACCGGCAACCTTGTGGTTGAGAGACCGCGCTCCAACCAACTGAGCCATCCGGGAGCTCAGCGGCCGCTCAGCTGAAGGTGCCCTGTTCAATCTGAGTTGTAGGAGGCGGAGCCCACCATCCCTCGCGGGACTCGAGGAGTTGAACGGGCCATCTTGTGGTTGAGAGCCCACTGGCCCATGTGGGAATCGAACCGGCGGCCTTCGGAGTTAGGAGCGCGGCGCTCTAACCGCCTGAGCCACGGGGCCGGCCCCCGTGACTAATTCTTGAACCCAGCCCCGCTTCGTCAAACTTTCTGTGACAGTGAAGTTCCCTAACTTGCGCTGTGCAGTGGGGGAGCTACAAGCCAGGTTAAGGGGTACATGACACATGGCGGGTGCCAAGGAGGGGCTGAGCTGTTCGTTTAAATTAAGTTTAAACAGCCGCCTGCGGCCAGTGGCCATGAGCCTGGACAGGGCAGCTCTAATTACTCGTGTGCCGGGGGCCGTTCTGGGTGCTGGGGAATCCAGGACGAGAGCCCTGGAACTCACAGCCCATCGGGGCAGACAGATGTGAGGTAGGTCAGTTCACAAACAAACGGAAAATTGCATTTCTGACCTGGGCTGTGATAGAGGGCAATGCAGGGCTGTGAGGCCTCAGGGGGATTTGACTGGCTCAGGGAGGAACCGGAATGGAGACGTGAGCTGAGATGCAGGAAGGGATCGGAATGACTGATGGCAAGAGAAAGGGAGAAGAAAGGAGGGTGCATGGGGCAGAGAGACCAGTGCGGGCAAAGGCCCTGGGGTGGGAAGGAGCACAGATGTCGGGAGAGGCCAGCGGGGCTGGGCTGGGCGAGCAGGTCAGTGCCAGGGGGTTGATCTACTGTCCTTTGCTCCCCCGCAGCTCTGGTCACCCTTGCCGGCATCAGTATCTATATCGCCTAGTTGAGCCGCTGCCTTCCCTGTGGCGCTGTGTCTCCTGGAAGAGAAGGCCCTCCGGGACCAGGTGGACATGCATTTCGCCTGGTCCCTGGCCCTGGGCTGGATAAGTTCCGTCGCCGATCCGCTCAGCGGAGTGGCCTTCCTGGCAGCAGCCCGCGTGCTCAGCCTGAGAAGGAAGCAGGCCCAGGTCACCCGAGCCCGGATGCCTGGTCGTGCTGGTAAGGAGGCTGGCCAGGAGCCTCACGGACACATCTTGGTGGATCGTGCCCTCCCGTTCCTCAAAGGCTACCAGTAGAGGCCAGGGGGTCGACCTGAGAGCCACCGCTGGGACTGAGCTCTGGGCCTGGCCGACATCTCAGTACGCGTGCTGCCTGGCGTGCTGAGTGCCGTGTATCCACACACGTGTGTCCGTCTGGGCTGAAAGAGGCCGAGGGAGTGCAGCAGCCACGAAATGACAAAAACCACGCCTCCATCAGAAAGGCAACGTCTTAGAAGGAGACGCTCGGGGCGCGCCTGCTCCGACTTCCTTTCATCCTCTCCCCCGCCCTTTGGATCAGTCAGCTCCTCTTCTTTGTTAAGGAAATGGAGGACCCGAGGGGTTAGGTTAAGTTCCGCAATGGGCAATGGCGCGCAGCAAGCCGCTGGCACATTCCTCACTCCAAACCAGTGCCCAATCCTTTATGACACCTTTTCTGAGCAGGCTCATGGCTAACGGCAGTATGGTTACTGTGCATGACCCAGAGTGGGTGAGCTAGCTGCTGAGCGCCCAAGGAGAGACGGGGAACTGAAATTCAGATCGGATTCCACGGTGGTTTTCTTTCCACTCCTGCCAATGACTACACCACTTGCCTTTCTGTCTGCACCTGGGCAGGGACGCGGCTGCTGCTTCCTTTCTGTGCAGTCTGGGAAAGTGCAAGCTGAGCCGATCGCTCACAAGGTCCCACGGGGGTGACGGAACAGGTTGCAAAAACAGTGACGCAGCTGGGGAAGAGAAACGCAAGTTTTCCCAAAGTGAGAGGAACCGCACTGATGAAAAGCTGGTCTTTGCTGCCACCTGCTGGTCACGTTGGGGAACCGCGTCACAGGCGCGACGTTGTGAAGCCGTCCGAAAACATGGCTCTTTGGGTCCTCTGGGAGCCCGGCACTGGGTCAAACACTGCAAGGCGGAGCTTCCCAGTTGGGGCGATTCCCCTGTCCCTCCCCATCTGAGTCATTTGGCGACGTTTAGGGATATTTTTGGTTCTTACAATTAAGGGGGAGGGGGTGCTACTGGCCTCCAGCGGGTGGAGGCCAGGGATACCGTGAAACATCCTACGGTGCACAGGTCGGTCCCAGGACAGAGGATGACCCAGTCCCACCGGTCAATAGCGTCGATGTTGAGAATTCCTGGGAGAGGAACAGAAAGAAATCACAAAAGAAAACACGCACGTGCTCAAGGAACTCATAGCATCGTTGGAAAGAGTCTCACTCGTTCGTTCAGTGAATATCTATCAAACACCTATGTGTCAAGAACCGCAGTGGGGTCTGGGGACCCGTCAGAGGGGACGGACGACAAGATCCCTGCCCTTACTGACTGACATGGAAACAGACGATAACTTCGTGAACCACTAATACGTACCAGAAGTTCCTACACTGATTAGTCTCGTGAAGACTATAAAACAGGCTCATGAGATGGACCGTGGCCGGGAGAGATGCTACGACCCTCAGAAGGACAGCCAGGAAGGGCCTCTTGGAAGAGGTGGCGTTGCGCGGAGACCCGAAGGAGGAGGCTGCTCTGTGGGGAAACAGAAGGCCGGGCAGGTGACAGTAAGTGCAAAGGCCCTGAGGTGGGAACGGGTTATGTGTTTGGGGAAAAAGGAGGAGCGTTGAGGGACAGCGGTGGGGGGCGAGTAGGAGGGAGAGGAGGCGGGCCGGTTATTGATCATGGTCGTCGTGCAGGGAGTCATGTGGGGTCTCAGCTCCCGCTCCCCACATCAGAACGCAGGACGTGGTCAGGCCAAACAGGAACACTCTCGGATCCACTGATACGGGAGTCAGTCCACTATATTGTCGCTGGCGGCTGGGTTGGAGATACAGGAGGCAGGATCCACACGATCCGCAACCCTCACTCCGCCCCTTGCAAGCTCAGCCTCCATCTTCTTGCTGGCCGCCATTTTTGTGCTAGCGCAGTCCCAGCAGTTCTTGTAGGGGCCCGTGGGTCCCTGGTTCAGCTGACGGCCAACCAGTCACAGCTCATGGCCATCCAATCACAGTTGATGGCCATTTGCTACCTGAGCCAGTCCCTTTCCGCGGGACGCCGAGAGCCTGAAAACGGCCCTCTTGGCTCTGTCCCCACACTCCACCCACACAGGGTCTCGCCTCACAACCGACGCGACTGGCGTCTTCCGAGTGAAGCCCTATGCGAGGAGCCCGGAGGTGAAGGCAATATACTGGACACGGCCAGGCTCTCTGGGCACAGCCAGGTTTTCTCAGGGCACCACCAGTTCTTCTGGGCACAGCCAGACTTCCTGGGCTATTCAGGGTACCACTAGTCTCCCCGGGTACCGCCTGACCTCTCAGGGCACTGCCACTCTCTCTGGGCACGGCAGACTTCCTGGGCTACTTAGGGTACCACTAGTCTCCCCGGGTACAGCCGGGGCCTCTCAGAGCACTGTCACTCTCTCTGGGCACGGCCAGGCTTCCTGGACCCAGCCAGGGCCTCTCAGGGCACTGCCACTCTCTCGGAGCACGGCCAGACTTCCTGGACACAGCCAGGGCTCTCGGGGTACCTTGCTGGCACAACAGCGACTCACAGTCAAGATGCTTACATATCCTGGATGGCGGCCGCTCAAAACACAAAAGGAAACACCTGCCAGTGTCACTACACGGTGGGACGTTCTCAAGCAAACAATCAACCGGTCCATTCAAGTAGGGATGGAAGGCAGTTCGCCACAGTTCACGGTCACTCGCCAGGGCGTGAACTGGCCCATAACGTGTGCCCACGCCGCATGGCGAGGGCTCCAAGTCCTTCCCAACCTGGGGGTGAAGGCCTTAGCAAGCACTTCCCCAGAAACGGGGCCCCAACGGTCTTCGCTGTCTCTGGCCTATGCTGGTTGGGGAACCGTCCACGTCTTTCCAACCCTCCTCGGGGGTCCAGCTCTCTGGCAGCCTCTCCTCCTGGTCTTCCCGAGTGTGAGTGTTCACGCACAAATGCTCCACCGCCCTTTGGAGAGCTTTGGCCGGCACCGCACCCTGCTCGCTGAGCCATGTGTCGTGCGGGGCGGCCTGCGGGGTCTCAGCCCCCGCTCCCCACATAAGAACGCAGGATGTGGCTAGGCCAAAAAAGGACACCCACGGAGCCATAGGCAGGGGAGTCATCCCACTATCGTCTCGCTGGAGGCTGGACTCACACGACGTGCGACCTGCTGTCCGCCTTTCTGCCTGCCAACCGAGCGACTCGCTCACTGCGATCCGAACTTGCTAGCTCAGCCACCATCTTCTTGCTAGCCCCCATTTTCTGCTGGCGTAGCCTAGGTAGGCAGTTATACTTGTGGCCAAAGGCTCACCGGTTACAGCTGATGACGGCCAGCTGATGACGGCCAACGAGCCACTGGTATTATTACTATGGGCCTTCGTGGTTCACCATTCAATGACTAATTCTTTTTTTTTTCTTTTTTTAAAGATTTCATTGGGGAATGAGGACAGGACTTTATTGAGGAACAGTGTGTACTTCCAGGGTTTTTTTCTTTTTCCAGTCAAGTCGTTGTACTTTGCATCTTAGTTGAGCTTCAAGTTGTCGTTTGCGTTAGTTGTGGAGGGCGCAGCTCAGCTCCAGTTCCAGTTGCCATGGCTAGTAGCAGGGGGCGCCGCCCGGCAACCTTGTGGTTGAGAGGACGTGCTCCAACCAACTGAGCCATCCGGGAGCTCAGCGGCAGCTCAGCTCAAGGTGCCGTGTTCAATCTTCAGGTGCAGGGGGCGCTGCCCACCATCCCTTGCGGGATTGGAACCGGCAACCTTGTGGTTGAGAGACCGCGCTCCAACCAACTGAGCCATCCGGGAGCTCAGCGGCCGCTCAGCTGAAGGTGCCCTGTTCAATCTGAGTTGTAGGAGGCGGAGCCCACCATCCCTCGCGGGACTCGAGGAGTTGAACGGGCCATCTTGTGGTTGAGAGCCCACTGGCCCATGTGGGAATCGAACCGGCGGCCTTCGGAGTTAGGAGCGCGGCGCTCTAACCGCCTGAGCCACGGGGCCGGCCCCCGTGACTAATTCTTGAACCCAGCCCCGCTTCGTCAAACTTTCTGTGACAGTGAAGTTCCCTAACTTGCGCTGTGCAGTGGGGGAGCTACAAGCCAGGTTAAGGGGTACATGACACATGGCGGGTGCCAAGGAGGGGCTGAGCTGTTCGTTTAAATTAAGTTTAAACAGCCGCCTGCGGCCAGTGGCCATGAGCCTGGACAGGGCAGCTCTAATTACTCGTGTGCCGGGGGCCGTTCTGGGTGCTGGGGAATCCAGGACGAGAGCCCTGGAACTCACAGCCCATCGGGGCAGACAGATGTGAGGTAGGTCAGTTCACAAACAAACGGAAAATTGCATTTCTGACCTGGGCTGTGATAGAGGGCAATGCAGGGCTGTGAGGCCTCAGGGGGATTTGACTGGCTCAGGGAGGAACCGGAATGGAGACGTGAGCTGAGATGCAGGAAGGGATCGGAATGACTGATGGCAAGAGAAAGGGAGAAGAAAGGAGGGTGCATGGGGCAGAGAGACCAGTGCGGGCAAAGGCCCTGGGGTGGGAAGGAGCACAGATGTCGGGAGAGGCCAGCGGGGCTGGGCTGGGCGAGCAGGTCAGTGCCAGGGGGTTGATCTACTGTCCTTTGCTCCCCCGCAGCTCTGGTCACCCTTGCCGGCATCAGTATCTATATCGCCTAGTTGAGCCGCTGCCTTCCCTGTGGCGCTGTGTCTCCTGGAAGAGAAGGCCCTCCGGGACCAGGTGGACATGCATTTCGCCTGGTCCCTGGCCCTGGGCTGGATAAGTTCCGTCGCCGATCCGCTCAGCGGAGTGGCCTTCCTGGCAGCAGCCCGCGTGCTCAGCCTGAGAAGGAAGCAGGCCCAGGTCACCCGAGCCCGGATGCCTGGTCGTGCTGGTAAGGAGGCTGGCCAGGAGCCTCACGGACACATCTTGGTGGATCGTGCCCTCCCGTTCCTCAAAGGCTACCAGTAGAGGCCAGGGGGTCGACCTGAGAGCCACCGCTGGGACTGAGCTCTGGGCCTGGCCGACATCTCAGTACGCGTGCTGCCTGGCGTGCTGAGTGCCGTGTATCCACACACGTGTGTCCGTCTGGGCTGAAAGAGGCCGAGGGAGTGCAGCAGCCACGAAATGACAAAAACCACGCCTCCATCAGAAAGGCAACGTCTTAGAAGGAGACGCTCGGGGCGCGCCTGCTCCGACTTCCTTTCATCCTCTCCCCCGCCCTTTGGATCAGTCAGCTCCTCTTCTTTGTTAAGGAAATGGAGGACCCGAGGGGTTAGGTTAAGTTCCGCAATGGGCAATGGCGCGCAGCAAGCCGCTGGCACATTCCTCACTCCAAACCAGTGCCCAATCCTTTATGACACCTTTTCTGAGCAGGCTCATGGCTAACGGCAGTATGGTTACTGTGCATGACCCAGAGTGGGTGAGCTAGCTGCTGAGCGCCCAAGGAGAGACGGGGAACTGAAATTCAGATCGGATTCCACGGTGGTTTTCTTTCCACTCCTGCCAATGACTACACCACTTGCCTTTCTGTCTGCACCTGGGCAGGGACGCGGCTGCTGCTTCCTTTCTGTGCAGTCTGGGAAAGTGCAAGCTGAGCCGATCGCTCACAAGGTCCCACGGGGGTGACGGAACAGGTTGCAAAAACAGTGACGCAGCTGGGGAAGAGAAACGCAAGTTTTCCCAAAGTGAGAGGAACCGCACTGATGAAAAGCTGGTCTTTGCTGCCACCTGCTGGTCACGTTGGGGAACCGCGTCACAGGCGCGACGTTGTGAAGCCGTCCGAAAACATGGCTCTTTGGGTCCTCTGGGAGCCCGGCACTGGGTCAAACACTGCAAGGCGGAGCTTCCCAGTTGGGGCGATTCCCCTGTCCCTCCCCATCTGAGTCATTTGGCGACGTTTAGGGATATTTTTGGTTCTTACAATTAAGGGGGGGGAGGGTGCTACTGGCCTCCAGCGGGTGGAGGCCAGGGATACCGTGAAACATCCTACGGTGCACAGGTCGGTCCCAGGACAGAGGATGACCCAGTCCCACCGGTCAATAGCGTCGATGTTGAGAATTCCTGGGAGAGGAACAGAAAGAAATCACAAAAGAAAACACGCACGTGCTCAAGGAACTCATAGCATCGTTGGAAAGAGTCTCACTCGTTCGTTCAGTGAATATCTATCAAACACCTATGTGTCAAGAACCGCAGTGGGGTCTGGGGACCCGTCAGAGGGGACGGACGACAAGATCCCTGCCCTTACTGACTGACATGGAAACAGACGATAACTTCGTGAACCACTAATACGTACCAGAAGTTCCTACACTGATTAGTCTCGTGAAGACTATAAAACAGGCTCATGAGATGGACCGTGGCCGGGAGAGATGCTACGACCCTCAGAAGGACAGCCAGGAAGGGCCTCTTGGAAGAGGTGGCGTTGCGCGGAGACCCGAAGGAGGAGGCTGCTCTGTGGGGAAACAGAAGGCCGGGCAGGTGACAGTAAGTGCAAAGGCCCTGAGGTGGGAACGGGTTATGTGTTTGGGGAAAAAGGAGGAGCGTTGAGGGACAGCGGTGGGGGGCGAGTAGGAGGGAGAGGAGGCGGGCCGGTTATTGATCATGGTCGTCGTGTGCAGGGAGTCATGTGGGGTCTCAGCTCCCGCTCCCCACATCAGAACGCAGGACATGGTCAGGCCAAACAGGAACACTCTCGGAGCCACTGATACGGGAGTCAGTCCACTATATTGTCGCTGGCGGCTGGGTTGGAGATACAGGAGGCAGGATCCACACGATCCGCAACCCTCACTCCGCCCCTTGCAAGCTCAGCCTCCATCTTCTTGCTGGCCGCCATTTTTGTGCTAGCGCAGTCCCAGCAGTTCTTGTAGGGGCCCGTGGGTCCCTGGTTCAGCTGACGGCCAACCAGTCACAGCTCATGGCCATCCAATCACAGTTGATGGCCATTTGCTACCTGAGCCAGTCCCTTTCCGCGGGACGCCGAGAGCCTGAAAACGGCCCTCTTGGCTCTGTCCCCACACTCCACCCACACAGGGTCTCGCCTCACAACCGACGCGACTGGCGTCTTCCGAGTGAAGCCCTATGCGAGGAGCCCGGAGGTGAAGGCAATATACTGGACACGGCCAGGCTCTCTGGGCACAGCCAGGTTTTCTCAGGGCACCACCAGTTCTTCTGGGCACAGCCAGACTTCCTGGGCTATTCAGGGTACCACTAGTCTCCCCGGGTACCGCCTGACCTCTCAGGGCACTGCCACTCTCTCTGGGCACGGCAGACTTCCTGGGCTACTTAGGGTACCACTAGTCTCCCCGGGTACAGCCGGGGCCTCTCAGAGCACTGTCACTCTCTCTGGGCACGGCCAGGCTTCCTGGACCCAGCCAGGGCCTCTCAGGGCACTGCCACTCTCTCGGAGCACGGCCAGACTTCCTGGACACAGCCAGGGCTCTCGGGGTACCTTGCTGGCACAACAGCGACTCACAGTCAAGATGCTTACATATCCTGGATGGCGGCCGCTCAAAACACAAAAGGAAACACCTGCCAGTGTCACTACACGGTGGGACGTTCTCAAGCAAACAATCAACCGGTCCATTCAAGTAGGGATGGAAGGCAGTTCGCCACAGTTCACGGTCACTCGCCAGGGCGTGAACTGGCCCATAACGTGTGCCCACGCCGCATGGCGAGAGCTCCAAGTCCTTCCCAACCTGGGGGTGAAGGCCTTAGCAAGCACTTCCCCAGAAACGGGGCCCCAACGGTCTTCGCTGTCTCTGGCCTATGCTGGTTGGGGAACCGTCCACGTCTTTCCACCCCTCCTCGGGGGTCCAGCTCTCTGGCAGCCTCTCCTCCTGGTCTTCCCGAGTGTGAGTGTTCACGCACAAATGCTCCACCGCCCTTTGGAGAGCTTTGGCCGGCACCGCACCCTGCTCGCTGAGCCATGTGTCGTGCGGGGCGGCCTGCGGGGTCTCAGCCCCCGCTCCCCACATAAGAACGCAGGATGTGGCTAGGCCAAAAAAGGACACCCACGGAGCCATAGGCAGGGGAGTCATCCCACTATCGTCTCGCTGGAGGCTGGACTCACACGACGTGCGACCTGCTGTCCGCCTTTCTGCCTGCCAACCGAGCGACTCGCTCACTGCGATCCGAACTTGCTAGCTCAGCCACCATCTTCTTGCTAGCCCCCATTTTCTGCTGGCGTAGCCTAGGTAGGCAGTTATACTTGTGGCCAAAGGCTCACCGGTTACAGCTGATGACGGCCAGCTGATGACGGCCAACGAGCCACTGGTATTATTACTATGGGCCTTCGTGGTTCACCATTCAATGACTAATTCTTTTTTTTTTCTTTTTTTAAAGATTTCATTGGGGAATGAGGACAGGACTTTATTGAGGAACAGTGTGTACTTCCAGGGTTTTTTTCTTTTTCCAGTCAAGTCGTTGTACTTTGCATCTTAGTTGAGCTTCAAGTTGTCGTTTGCGTTAGTTGTGGAGGGCGCAGCTCAGCTCCAGTTCCAGTTGCCATGGCTAGTAGCAGGGGGCGCCGCCCGGCAACCTTGTGGTTGAGAGGACGTGCTCCAACCAACTGAGCCATCCGGGAGCTCAGCGGCAGCTCAGCTCAAGGTGCCGTGTTCAATCTTCAGGTGCAGGGGGCGCTGCCCACCATCCCTTGCGGGATTGGAACCGGCAACCTTGTGGTTGAGAGACCGCGCTCCAACCAACTGAGCCATCCGGGAGCTCAGCGGCCGCTCAGCTGAAGGTGCCCTGTTCAATCTGAGTTGTAGGTGGCGGAGCCCACCATCCCTCGCGGGACTCGAGGAGTTGAACGGGCCATCTTGTGGTTGAGAGCCCACTGGCCCATGTGGGAATCGAACCGGCGGCCTTCGGAGTTAGGAGCGCGGCGCTCTAACCGCCTGAGCCACGGGGCCGGCCCCCGTGACTAATTCTTGAACCCAGCCCCGCTTCGTCAAACTTTCTGTGACAGTGAAGTTCCCTAACTTGCGCTGTGCAGTGGGGGAGCTACAAGCCAGGTTAAGGGGTACATGACACATGGCGGGTGCCAAGGAGGGGCTGAGCTGTTCGTTTAAATTAAGTTTAAACAGCCGCCTGCGGCCAGTGGCCATGAGCCTGGACAGGGCAGCTCTAATTACTCGTGTGCCGGGGGCCGTTCTGGGTGCTGGGGAATCCAGGACGAGAGCCCTGGAACTCACAGCCCATCGGGGCAGACAGATGTGAGGTAGGTCAGTTCACAAACAAACGGAAAATTGCATTTCTGACCTGGGCTGTGATAGAGGGCAATGCAGGGCTGTGAGGCCTCAGGGGGATTTGACTGGCTCAGGGAGGAACCGGAATGGAGACGTGAGCTGAGATGCAGGAAGGGATCGGAATGACTGATGGCAAGAGAAAGGGAGAAGAAAGGAGGGTGCATGGGGCAGAGAGACCAGTGCGGGCAAAGGCCCTGGGGTGGGAAGGAGCACAGATGTCGGGAGAGGCCAGCGGGGCTGGGCTGGGCGAGCAGGTCAGTGCCAGGGGGTTGATCTACTGTCCTTTGCTCCCCCGCAGCTCTGGTCACCCTTGCCGGCATCAGTATCTATATCGCCTAGTTGAGCCGCTGCCTTCCCTGTGGCGCTGTGTCTCCTGGAAGAGAAGGCCCTCCGGGACCAGGTGGACATGCATTTCGCCTGGTCCCTGGCCCTGGGCTGGATAAGTTCCGTCGCCGATCCGCTCAGCGGAGTGGCCTTCCTGGCAGCAGCCCGCGTGCTCAGCCTGAGAAGGAAGCAGGCCCAGGTCACCCGAGCCCGGATGCCTGGTCGTGCTGGTAAGGAGGCTGGCCAGGAGCCTCACGGACACATCTTGGTGGATCGTGCCCTCCCGTTCCTCAAAGGCTACCAGTAGAGGCCAGGGGGTCGACCTGAGAGCCACCGCTGGGACTGAGCTCTGGGCCTGGCCGACATCTCAGTACGCGTGCTGCCTGGCGTGCTGAGTGCCGTGTATCCACACACGTGTGTCCGTCTGGGCTGAAAGAGGCCGAGGGAGTGCAGCAGCCACGAAATGACAAAAACCACGCCTCCATCAGAAAGGCAACGTCTTAGAAGGAGACGCTCGGGGCGCGCCTGCTCCGACTTCCTTTCATCCTCTCCCCCGCCCTTTGGATCAGTCAGCTCCTCTTCTTTGTTAAGGAAATGGAGGACCCGAGGGGTTAGGTTAAGTTCCGCAATGGGCAATGGCGCGCAGCAAGCCGCTGGCACATTCCTCACTCCAAACCAGTGCCCAATCCTTTATGACACCTTTTCTGAGCAGGCTCATGGCTAACGGCAGTATGGTTACTGTGCATGACCCAGAGTGGGTGAGCTAGCTGCTGAGCGCCCAAGGAGAGACGGGGAACTGAAATTCAGATCGGATTCCACGGTGGTTTTCTTTCCACTCCTGCCAATGACTACACCACTTGCCTTTCTGTCTGCACCTGGGCAGGGACGCGGCTGCTGCTTCCTTTCTGTGCAGTCTGGGAAAGTGCAAGCTGAGCCGATCGCTCACAAGGTCCCACGGGGGTGACGGAACAGGTTGCAAAAACAGTGACGCAGCTGGGGAAGAGAAACGCAAGTTTTCCCAAAGTGAGAGGAACCGCACTGATGAAAAGCTGGTCTTTGCTGCCACCTGCTGGTCACGTTGGGGAACCGCGTCACAGGCGCGACGTTGTGAAGCCGTCCGAAAACATGGCTCTTTGGGTCCTCTGGGAGCCCGGCACTGGGTCAAACACTGCAAGGCGGAGCTTCCCAGTTGGGGCGATTCCCCTGTCCCTCCCCATCTGAGTCATTTGGCGACGTTTAGGGATATTTTTGGTTCTTACAATTAAGGGGGGGGGAGGGTGCTACTGGCCTCCAGCGGGTGGAGGCCAGGGATACCGTGAAACATCCTACGGTGCACAGGTCGGTCCCAGGACAGAGGATGACCCAGTCCCACCGGTCAATAGCGTCGATGTTGAGAATTCCTGGGAGAGGAACAGAAAGAAATCACAAAAGAAAACACGCACGTGCTCAAGGAACTCATAGCATCGTTGGAAAGAGTCTCACTCGTTCGTTCAGTGAATATCTATCAAACACCTATGTGTCAAGAACCGCAGTGGGGTCTGGGGACCCGTCAGAGGGGACGGACGACAAGATCCCTGCCCTTACTGACTGACATGGAAACAGACGATAACTTCGTGAACCACTAATACGTACCAGAAGTTCCTACACTGATTAGTCTCGTGAAGACTATAAAACAGGCTCATGAGATGGACCGTGGCCGGGAGAGATGCTACGACCCTCAGAAGGACAGCCAGGAAGGGCCTCTTGGAAGAGGTGGCGTTGCGCGGAGACCCGAAGGAGGAGGCTGCTCTGTGGGGAAACAGAAGGCCGGGCAGGTGACAGTAAGTGCAAAGGCCCTGAGGTGGGAACGGGTTATGTGTTTGGGGAAAAAGGAGGAGCGTTGAGGGACAGCGGTGGGGGGCGAGTAGGAGGGAGAGGAGGCGGGCCGGTTATTGATCATGGTCGTCGTGCAGGGAGTCATGTGGGGTCTCAGCTCCCGCTCCCCACATCAGAACGCAGGACATGGTCAGGCCAAACAGGAACACTCTCGGAGCCACTGATACGGGAGTCAGTCCACTATATTGTCGCTGGCGGCTGGGTTGGAGATACAGGAGGCAGGATCCACACGATCCGCAACCCTCACTCCGCCCCTTGCAAGCTCAGCCTCCATCTTCTTGCTGGCCGCCATTTTTGTGCTAGCGCAGTCCCAGCAGTTCTTGTAGGGGCCCGTGGGTCCCTGGTTCAGCTGACGGCCAACCAGTCACAGCTCATGGCCATCCAATCACAGTTGATGGCCATTTGCTACCTGAGCCAGTCCCTTTCCGCGGGACGCCGAGAGCCTGAAAACGGCCCTCTTGGCTCTGTCCCCACACTCCACCCACACAGGGTCTCGCCTCACAACCGACGCGACTGGCGTCTTCCGAGTGAAGCCCTATGCGAGGAGCCCGGAGGTGAAGGCAATATACTGGACACGGCCAGGCTCTCTGGGCACAGCCAGGTTTTCTCAGGGCACCACCAGTTCTTCTGGGCACAGCCAGACTTCCTGGGCTATTCAGGGTACCACTAGTCTCCCCGGGTACCGCCTGACCTCTCAGGGCACTGCCACTCTCTCTGGGCACGGCAGACTTCCTGGGCTACTTAGGGTACCACTAGTCTCCCCGGGTACAGCCGGGGCCTCTCAGAGCACTGTCACTCTCTCTGGGCACGGCCAGGCTTCCTGGACCCAGCCAGGGCCTCTCAGGGCACTGCCACTCTCTCGGAGCACGGCCAGACTTCCTGGACACAGCCAGGGCTCTCGGGGTACCTTGCTGGCACAACAGCGACTCACAGTCAAGATGCTTACATATCCTGGATGGCGGCCGCTCAAAACACAAAAGGAAACACCTGCCAGTGTCACTACACGGTGGGACGTTCTCAAGCAAACAATCAACCGGTCCATTCAAGTAGGGATGGAAGGCAGTTCGCCACAGTTCACGGTCACTCGCCAGGGCGTGAACTGGCCCATAACGTGTGCCCACGCCGCATGGCGAGGGCTCCAAGTCCTTCCCAACCTGGGGGTGAAGGCCTTAGCAAGCACTTCCCCAGAAACGGGGCCCCAACGGTCTTCGCTGTCTCTGGCCTATGCTGGTTGGGGAACCGTCCACGTCTTTCCACCCCTCCTCGGGGGTCCAGCTCTCTGGCAGCCTCTCCTCCTGGTCTTCCCGAGTGTGAGTGTTCACGCACAAATGCTCCACCGCCCTTTGGAGAGCTTTGGCCGGCACCGCACCCTGCTCGCTGAGCCATGTGTCGTGCGGGGCGGCCTGCGGGGTCTCAGCCCCCGCTCCCCACATAAGAACGCAGGATGTGGCTAGGCCAAAAAAGGACACCCACGGAGCCATAGGCAGGGGAGTCATCCCACTATCGTCTCGCTGGAGGCTGGACTCACACGACGTGCGACCTGCTGTCCGCCTTTCTGCCTGCCAACCGAGCGACTCGCTCACTGCGATCCGAACTTGCTAGCTCAGCCACCATCTTCTTGCTAGCCCCCATTTTCTGCTGGCGTAGCCTAGGTAGGCAGTTATACTTGTGGCCAAAGGCTCACCGGTTACAGCTGATGACGGCCAGCTGATGACGGCCAACGAGCCACTGGTATTATTACTATGGGCCTTCGTGGTTCACCATTCAATGACTAATTCTTTTTTTTTTCTTTTTTTAAAGATTTCATTGGGGAATGAGGACAGGACTTTATTGAGGAACAGTGTGTACTTCCAGGGTTTTTTTCTTTTTCCAGTCAAGTCGTTGTACTTTGCATCTTAGTTGAGCTTCAAGTTGTCGTTTGCGTTAGTTGTGGAGGGCGCAGCTCAGCTCCAGTTCCAGTTGCCATGGCTAGTAGCAGGGGGCGCCGCCCGGCAACCTTGTGGTTGAGAGGACGTGCTCCAACCAACTGAGCCATCCGGGAGCTCAGCGGCAGCTCAGCTCAAGGTGCCGTGTTCAATCTTCAGGTGCAGGGGGCGCTGCCCACCATCCCTTGCGGGATTGGAACCGGCAACCTTGTGGTTGAGAGACCGCGCTCCAACCAACTGAGCCATCCGGGAGCTCAGCGGCCGCTCAGCTGAAGGTGCCCTGTTCAATCTGAGTTGTAGGAGGCGGAGCCCACCATCCCTCGCGGGACTCGAGGAGTTGAACGGGCCATCTTGTGGTTGAGAGCCCACTGGCCCATGTGGGAATCGAACCGGCGGCCTTCGGAGTTAGGAGCGCGGCGCTCTAACCGCCTGAGCCACGGGGCCGGCCCCCGTGACTAATTCTTGAACCCAGCCCCGCTTCGTCAAACTTTCTGTGACAGTGAAGTTCCCTAACTTGCGCTGTGCAGTGGGGGAGCTACAAGCCAGGTTAAGGGGTACATGACACATGGCGGGTGCCAAGGAGGGGCTGAGCTGTTCGTTTAAATTAAGTTTAAACAGCCGCCTGCGGCCAGTGGCCATGAGCCTGGACAGGGCAGCTCTAATTACTCGTGTGCCGGGGGCCGTTCTGGGTGCTGGGGAATCCAGGACGAGAGCCCTGGAACTCACAGCCCATCGGGGCAGACAGATGTGAGGTAGGTCAGTTCACAAACAAACGGAAAATTGCATTTCTGACCTGGGCTGTGATAGAGGGCAATGCAGGGCTGTGAGGCCTCAGGGGGATTTGACTGGCTCAGGGAGGAACCGGAATGGAGACGTGAGCTGAGATGCAGGAAGGGATCGGAATGACTGATGGCAAGAGAAAGGGAGAAGAAAGGAGGGTGCATGGGGCAGAGAGACCAGTGCGGGCAAAGGCCCTGGGGTGGGAAGGAGCACAGATGTCGGGAGAGGCCAGCGGGGCTGGGCTGGGCGAGCAGGTCAGTGCCAGGGGGTTGATCTACTGTCCTTTGCTCCCCCGCAGCTCTGGTCACCCTTGCCGGCATCAGTATCTATATCGCCTAGTTGAGCCGCTGCCTTCCCTGTGGCGCTGTGTCTCCTGGAAGAGAAGGCCCTCCGGGACCAGGTGGACATGCATTTCGCCTGGTCCCTGGCCCTGGGCTGGATAAGTTCCGTCGCCGATCCGCTCAGCGGAGTGGCCTTCCTGGCAGCAGCCCGCGTGCTCAGCCTGAGAAGGAAGCAGGCCCAGGTCACCCGAGCCCGGATGCCTGGTCGTGCTGGTAAGGAGGCTGGCCAGGAGCCTCACGGACACATCTTGGTGGATCGTGCCCTCCCGTTCCTCAAAGGCTACCAGTAGAGGCCAGGGGGTCGACCTGAGAGCCACCGCTGGGACTGAGCTCTGGGCCTGGCCGACATCTCAGTACGCGTGCTGCCTGGCGTGCTGAGTGCCGTGTATCCACACACGTGTGTCCGTCTGGGCTGAAAGAGGCCGAGGGAGTGCAGCAGCCACGAAATGACAAAAACCACGCCTCCATCAGAAAGGCAACGTCTTAGAAGGAGACGCTCGGGGCGCGCCTGCTCCGACTTCCTTTCATCCTCTCCCCCGCCCTTTGGATCAGTCAGCTCCTCTTCTTTGTTAAGGAAATGGAGGACCCGAGGGGTTAGGTTAAGTTCCACAATGGGCAATGGCGCGCAGCAAGCCGCTGGCACATTCCTCACTCCAAACCAGTGCCCAATCCTTTATGACACCTTTTCTGAGCAGGCTCATGGCTAACGGCAGTATGGTTACTGTGCATGACCCAGAGTGGGTGAGCTAGCTGCTGAGCGCCCAAGGAGAGACGGGGAACTGAAATTCAGATCGGATTCCACGGTGGTTTTCTTTCCACTCCTGCCAATGACTACACCACTTGCCTTTCTGTCTGCACCTGGGCAGGGACGCGGCTGCTGCTTCCTTTCTGTGCAGTCTGGGAAAGTGCAAGCTGAGCCGATCGCTCACAAGGTCCCACGGGGGTGACGGAACAGGTTGCAAAAACAGTGACGCAGCTGGGGAAGAGAAACGCAAGTTTTCCCAAAGTGAGAGGAACCGCACTGATGAAAAGCTGGTCTTTGCTGCCACCTGCTGGTCACGTTGGGGAACCGCGTCACAGGCGCGACGTTGTGAAGCCGTCCGAAAACATGGCTCTTTGGGTCCTCTGGGAGCCCGGCACTGGGTCAAACACTGCAAGGCGGAGCTTCCCAGTTGGGGCGATTCCCCTGTCCCTCCCCATCTGAGTCATTTGGCGACGTTTAGGGATATTTTTGGTTCTTACAATTAAGGGGGAGGGGGTGCTACTGGCCTCCAGCGGGTGGAGGCCAGGGATACCGTGAAACATCCTACGGTGCACAGGTCGGTCCCAGGACAGAGGATGACCCAGTCCCACCGGTCAATAGCGTCGATGTTGAGAATTCCTGGGAGAGGAACAGAAAGAAATCACAAAAGAAAACACGCACGTGCTCAAGGAACTCATAGCATCGTTGGAAAGAGTCTCACTCGTTCGTTCAGTGAATATCTATCAAACACCTATGTGTCAAGAACCGCAGTGGGGTCTGGGGACCCGTCAGAGGGGACGGACGACAAGATCCCTGCCCTTACTGACTGACATGGAAACAGACGATAACTTCGTGAACCACTAATACGTACCAGAAGTTCCTACACTGATTAGTCTCGTGAAGACTATAAAACAGGCTCATGAGATGGACCGTGGCCGGGAGAGATGCTACGACCCTCAGAAGGACAGCCAGGAAGGGCCTCTTGGAAGAGGTGGCGTTGCGCGGAGACCCGAAGGAGGAGGCTGCTCTGTGGGGAAACAGAAGGCCGGGCAGGTGACAGTAAGTGCAAAGGCCCTGAGGTGGGAACGGGTTATGTGTTTGGGGAAAAAGGAGGAGCGTTGAGGGACAGCGGTGGGGGGCGAGTAGGAGGGAGAGGAGGCGGGCCGGTTATTGATCATGGTCGTCGTGCAGGGAGTCATGTGGGGTCTCAGCTCCCGCTCCCCACATCAGAACGCAGGACATGGTCAGGCCAAACAGGAACACTCTCGGAGCCACTGATACGGGAGTCAGTCCACTATATTGTCGCTGGCGGCTGGGTTGGAGATACAGGAGGCAGGATCCACACGATCCGCAACCCTCACTCCGCCCCTTGCAAGCTCAGCCTCCATCTTCTTGCTGGCCGCCATTTTTGTGCTAGCGCAGTCCCAGCAGTTCTTGTAGGGGCCCGTGGGTCCCTGGTTCAGCTGACGGCCAACCAGTCACAGCTCATGGCCATCCAATCACAGTTGATGGCCATTTGCTACCTGAGCCAGTCCCTTTCCGCGGGACGCCGAGAGCCTGAAAACGGCCCTCTTGGCTCTGTCCCCACACTCCACCCACACAGGGTCTCGCCTCACAACCGACGCGACTGGCGTCTTCCGAGTGAAGCCCTATGCGAGGAGCCCGGAGGTGAAGGCAATATACTGGACACGGCCAGGCTCTCTGGGCACAGCCAGGTTTTCTCAGGGCACCACCAGTTCTTCTGGGCACAGCCAGACTTCCTGGGCTATTCAGGGTACCACTAGTCTCCCCGGGTACCGCCTGACCTCTCAGGGCACTGCCACTCTCTCTGGGCACGGCAGACTTCCTGGGCTACTTAGGGTACCACTAGTCTCCCCGGGTACAGCCGGGGCCTCTCAGAGCACTGTCACTCTCTCTGGGCACGGCCAGGCTTCCTGGACCCAGCCAGGGCCTCTCAGGGCACTGCCACTCTCTCGGAGCACGGCCAGACTTCCTGGACACAGCCAGGGCTCTCGGGGTACCTTGCTGGCACAACAGCGACTCACAGTCAAGATGCTTACATATCCTGGATGGCGGCCGCTCAAAACACAAAAGGAAACACCTGCCAGTGTCACTACACGGTGGGACGTTCTCAAGCAAACAATCAACCGGTCCATTCAAGTAGGGATGGAAGGCAGTTCGCCACAGTTCACGGTCACTCGCCAGGGCGTGAACTGGCCCATAACGTGTGCCCACGCCGCATGGCGAGGGCTCCAAGTCCTTCCCAACCTGGGGGTGAAGGCCTTAGCAAGCACTTCCCCAGAAACGGGGCCCCAACGGTCTTCGCTGTCTCTGGCCTATGCTGGTTGGGGAACCGTCCACGTCTTTCCAACCCTCCTCGGGGGTCCAGCTCTCTGGCAGCCTCTCCTCCTGGTCTTCCCGAGTGTGAGTGTTCACGCACAAATGCTCCACCGCCCTTTGGAGAGCTTTGGCCGGCACCGCACCCTGCTCGCTGAGCCATGTGTCGTGCGGGGCGGCCTGCGGGGTCTCAGCCCCCGCTCCCCACATAAGAACGCAGGATGTGGCTAGGCCAAAAAAGGACACCCACGGAGCCATAGGCAGGGGAGTCATCCCACTATCGTCTCGCTGGAGGCTGGACTCACACGACGTGCGACCTGCTGTCCGCCTTTCTGCCTGCCAACCGAGCGACTCGCTCACTGCGATCCGAACTTGCTAGCTCAGCCACCATCTTCTTGCTAGCCCCCATTTTCTGCTGGCGTAGCCTAGGTAGGCAGTTATACTTGTGGCCAAAGGCTCACCGGTTACAGCTGATGACGGCCAGCTGATGACGGCCAACGAGCCACTGGTATTATTACTATGGGCCTTCGTGGTTCACCATTCAATGACTAATTCTTTTTTTTTTCTTTTTTTAAAGATTTCATTGGGGAATGAGGACAGGACTTTATTGAGGAACAGTGTGTACTTCCAGGGTTTTTTTCTTTTTCCAGTCAAGTCGTTGTACTTTGCATCTTAGTTGAGCTTCAAGTTGTCGTTTGCGTTAGTTGTGGAGGGCGCAGCTCAGCTCCAGTTCCAGTTGCCATGGCTAGTAGCAGGGGGCGCCGCCCGGCAACCTTGTGGTTGAGAGGACGTGCTCCAACCAACTGAGCCATCCGGGAGCTCAGCGGCAGCTCAGCTCAAGGTGCCGTGTTCAATCTTCAGGTGCAGGGGGCGCTGCCCACCATCCCTTGCGGGATTGGAACCGGCAACCTTGTGGTTGAGAGACCGCGCTCCAACCAACTGAGCCATCCGGGAGCTCAGCGGCCGCTCAGCTGAAGGTGCCCTGTTCAATCTGAGTTGTAGGAGGCGGAGCCCACCATCCCTCGCGGGACTCGAGGAGTTGAACGGGCCATCTTGTGGTTGAGAGCCCACTGGCCCATGTGGGAATCGAACCGGCGGCCTTCGGAGTTAGGAGCGCGGCGCTCTAACCGCCTGAGCCACGGGGCCGGCCCCCGTGACTAATTCTTGAACCCAGCCCCGCTTCGTCAAACTTTCTGTGACAGTGAAGTTCCCTAACTTGCGCTGTGCAGTGGGGGAGCTACAAGCCAGGTTAAGGGGTACATGACACATGGCGGGTGCCAAGGAGGGGCTGAGCTGTTCGTTTAAATTAAGTTTAAACAGCCGCCTGCGGCCAGTGGCCATGAGCCTGGACAGGGCAGCTCTAATTACTCGTGTGCCGGGGGCCGTTCTGGGTGCTGGGGAATCCAGGACGAGAGCCCTGGAACTCACAGCCCATCGGGGCAGACAGATGTGAGGTAGGTCAGTTCACAAACAAACGGAAAATTGCATTTCTGACCTGGGCTGTGATAGAGGGCAATGCAGGGCTGTGAGGCCTCAGGGGGATTTGACTGGCTCAGGGAGGAACCGGAATGGAGACGTGAGCTGAGATGCAGGAAGGGATCGGAATGACTGATGGCAAGAGAAAGGGAGAAGAAAGGAGGGTGCATGGGGCAGAGAGACCAGTGCGGGCAAAGGCCCTGGGGTGGGAAGGAGCACAGATGTCGGGAGAGGCCAGCGGGGCTGGGCTGGGCGAGCAGGTCAGTGCCAGGGGGTTGATCTACTGTCCTTTGCTCCCCCGCAGCTCTGGTCACCCTTGCCGGCATCAGTATCTATATCGCCTAGTTGAGCCGCTGCCTTCCCTGTGGCGCTGTGTCTCCTGGAAGAGAAGGCCCTCCGGGACCAGGTGGACATGCATTTCGCCTGGTCCCTGGCCCTGGGCTGGATAAGTTCCGTCGCCGATCCGCTCAGCGGAGTGGCCTTCCTGGCAGCAGCCCGCGTGCTCAGCCTGAGAAGGAAGCAGGCCCAGGTCACCCGAGCCCGGATGCCTGGTCGTGCTGGTAAGGAGGCTGGCCAGGAGCCTCACGGACACATCTTGGTGGATCGTGCCCTCCCGTTCCTCAAAGGCTACCAGTAGAGGCCAGGGGGTCGACCTGAGAGCCACCGCTGGGACTGAGCTCTGGGCCTGGCCGACATCTCAGTACGCGTGCTGCCTGGCGTGCTGAGTGCCGTGTATCCACACACGTGTGTCCGTCTGGGCTGAAAGAGGCCGAGGGAGTGCAGCAGCCACGAAATGACAAAAACCACGCCTCCATCAGAAAGGCAACGTCTTAGAAGGAGACGCTCGGGGCGCGCCTGCTCCGACTTCCTTTCATCCTCTCCCCCGCCCTTTGGATCAGTCAGCTCCTCTTCTTTGTTAAGGAAATGGAGGACCCGAGGGGTTAGGTTAAGTTCCGCAATGGGCAATGGCGCGCAGCAAGCCGCTGGCACATTCCTCACTCCAAACCAGTGCCCAATCCTTTATGACACCTTTTCTGAGCAGGCTCATGGCTAACGGCAGTATGGTTACTGTGCATGACCCAGAGTGGGTGAGCTAGCTGCTGAGCGCCCAAGGAGAGACGGGGAACTGAAATTCAGATCGGATTCCACGGTGGTTTTCTTTCCACTCCTGCCAATGACTACACCACTTGCCTTTCTGTCTGCACCTGGGCAGGGACGCGGCTGCTGCTTCCTTTCTGTGCAGTCTGGGAAAGTGCAAGCTGAGCCGATCGCTCACAAGGTCCCACGGGGGTGACGGAACAGGTTGCAAAAACAGTGACGCAGCTGGGGAAGAGAAACGCAAGTTTTCCCAAAGTGAGAGGAACCGCACTGATGAAAAGCTGGTCTTTGCTGCCACCTGCTGGTCACGTTGGGGAACCGCGTCACAGGCGCGACGTTGTGAAGCCGTCCGAAAACATGGCTCTTTGGGTCCTCTGGGAGCCCGGCACTGGGTCAAACACTGCAAGGCGGAGCTTCCCAGTTGGGGCGATTCCCCTGTCCCTCCCCATCTGAGTCATTTGGCGACGTTTAGGGATATTTTTGGTTCTTACAATTAAGGGGGGGGGGTGCTACTGGCCTCCAGCGGGTGGAGGCCAGGGATACCGTGAAACATCCTACGGTGCACAGGTCGGTCCCAGGACAGAGGATGACCCAGTCCCACCGGTCAATAGCGTCGATGTTGAGAATTCCTGGGAGAGGAACAGAAAGAAATCACAAAAGAAAACACGCACGTGCTCAAGGAACTCATAGCATCGTTGGAAAGAGTCTCACTCGTTCGTTCAGTGAATATCTATCAAACACCTATGTGTCAAGAACCGCAGTGGGGTCTGGGGACCCGTCAGAGGGGACGGACGACAAGATCCCTGCCCTTACTGACTGACATGGAAACAGACGATAACTTCGTGAACCACTAATACGTACCAGAAGTTCCTACACTGATTAGTCTCGTGAAGACTATAAAACAGGCTCATGAGATGGACCGTGGCCGGGAGAGATGCTACGACCCTCAGAAGGACAGCCAGGAAGGGCCTCTTGGAAGAGGTGGCGTTGCGCGGAGACCCGAAGGAGGAGGCTGCTCTGTGGGGAAACAGAAGGCCGGGCAGGTGACAGTAAGTGCAAAGGCCCTGAGGTGGGAACGGGTTATGTGTTTGGGGAAAAAGGAGGAGCGTTGAGGGACAGCGGTGGGGGGCGAGTAGGAGGGAGAGGAGGCGGGCCGGTTATTGATCATGGTCGTCGTGCAGGGAGTCATGTGGGGTCTCAGCTCCCGCTCCCCACATCAGAACGCAGGACATGGTCAGGCCAAACAGGAACACTCTCGGAGCCACTGATACGGGAGTCAGTCCACTATATTGTCGCTGGCGGCTGGGTTGGAGATACAGGAGGCAGGATCCACACGATCCGCAACCCTCACTCCGCCCCTTGCAAGCTCAGCCTCCATCTTCTTGCTGGCCGCCATTTTTGTGCTAGCGCAGTCCCAGCAGTTCTTGTAGGGGCCCGTGGGTCCCTGGTTCAGCTGACGGCCAACCAGTCACAGCTCATGGCCATCCAATCACAGTTGATGGCCATTTGCTACCTGAGCCAGTCCCTTTCCGCGGGACGCCGAGAGCCTGAAAACGGCCCTCTTGGCTCTGTCCCCACACTCCACCCACACAGGGTCTCGCCTCACAACCGACGCGACTGGCGTCTTCCGAGTGAAGCCCTATGCGAGGAGCCCGGAGGTGAAGGCAATATACTGGACACGGCCAGGCTCTCTGGGCACAGCCAGGTTTTCTCAGGGCACCACCAGTTCTTCTGGGCACAGCCAGACTTCCTGGGCTATTCAGGGTACCACTAGTCTCCCCGGGTACCGCCTGACCTCTCAGGGCACTGCCACTCTCTCTGGGCACGGCAGACTTCCTGGGCTACTTAGGGTACCACTAGTCTCCCCGGGTACAGCCGGGGCCTCTCAGAGCACTGTCACTCTCTCTGGGCACGGCCAGGCTTCCTGGACCCAGCCAGGGCCTCTCAGGGCACTGCCACTCTCTCGGAGCACGGCCAGACTTCCTGGACACAGCCAGGGCTCTCGGGGTACCTTGCTGGCACAACAGCGACTCACAGTCAAGATGCTTACATATCCTGGATGGCGGCCGCTCAAAACACAAAAGGAAACACCTGCCAGTGTCACTACACGGTGGGACGTTCTCAAGCAAACAATCAACCGGTCCATTCAAGTAGGGATGGAAGGCAGTTCGCCACAGTTCACGGTCACTCGCCAGGGCGTGAACTGGCCCATAACGTGTGCCCACGCCGCATGGCGAGGGCTCCAAGTCCTTCCCAACCTGGGGGTGAAGGCCTTAGCAAGCACTTCCCCAGAAACGGGGCCCCAACGGTCTTCGCTGTCTCTGGCCTATGCTGGTTGGGGAACCGTCCACGTCTTTCCAACCCTCCTCGGGGGTCCAGCTCTCTGGCAGCCTCTCCTCCTGGTCTTCCCGAGTGTGAGTGTTCACGCACAAATGCTCCACCGCCCTTTGGAGAGCTTTGGCCGGCACCGCACCCTGCTCGCTGAGCCATGTGTCGTGCGGGGCGGCCTGCGGGGTCTCAGCCCCCGCTCCCCACATAAGAACGCAGGATGTGGCTAGGCCAAAAAAGGACACCCACGGAGCCATAGGCAGGGGAGTCATCCCACTATCGTCTCGCTGGAGGCTGGACTCACACGACGTGCGACCTGCTGTCCGCCTTTCTGCCTGCCAACCGAGCGACTCGCTCACTGCGATCCGAACTTGCTAGCTCAGCCACCATCTTCTTGCTAGCCCCCATTTTCTGCTGGCGTAGCCTAGGTAGGCAGTTATACTTGTGGCCAAAGGCTCACCGGTTACAGCTGATGACGGCCAGCTGATGACGGCCAACGAGCCACTGGTATTATTACTATGGGCCTTCGTGGTTCACCATTCAATGACTAATTCTTTTTTTTTTCTTTTTTTAAAGATTTCATTGGGGAATGAGGACAGGACTTTATTGAGGAACAGTGTGTACTTCCAGGGTTTTTTTCTTTTTCCAGTCAAGTCGTTGTACTTTGCATCTTAGTTGAGCTTCAAGTTGTCGTTTGCGTTAGTTGTGGAGGGCGCAGCTCAGCTCCAGTTCCAGTTGCCATGGCTAGTAGCAGGGGGCGCCGCCCGGCAACCTTGTGGTTGAGAGGACGTGCTCCAACCAACTGAGCCATCCGGGAGCTCAGCGGCAGCTCAGCTCAAGGTGCCGTGTTCAATCTTCAGGTGCAGGGGGCGCTGCCCACCATCCCTTGCGGGATTGGAACCGGCAACCTTGTGGTTGAGAGACCGCGCTCCAACCAACTGAGCCATCCGGGAGCTCAGCGGCCGCTCAGCTGAAGGTGCCCTGTTCAATCTGAGTTGTAGGAGGCGGAGCCCACCATCCCTCGCGGGACTCGAGGAGTTGAACGGGCCATCTTGTGGTTGAGAGCCCACTGGCCCATGTGGGAATCGAACCGGCGGCCTTCGGAGTTAGGAGCGCGGCGCTCTAACCGCCTGAGCCACGGGGCCGGCCCCCGTGACTAATTCTTGAACCCAGCCCCGCTTCGTCAAACTTTCTGTGACAGTGAAGTTCCCTAACTTGCGCTGTGCAGTGGGGGAGCTACAAGCCAGGTTAAGGGGTACATGACACATGGCGGGTGCCAAGGAGGGGCTGAGCTGTTCGTTTAAATTAAGTTTAAACAGCCGCCTGCGGCCAGTGGCCATGAGCCTGGACAGGGCAGCTCTAATTACTCGTGTGCCGGGGGCCGTTCTGGGTGCTGGGGAATCCAGGACGAGAGCCCTGGAACTCACAGCCCATCGGGGCAGACAGATGTGAGGTAGGTCAGTTCACAAACAAACGGAAAATTGCATTTCTGACCTGGGCTGTGATAGAGGGCAATGCAGGGCTGTGAGGCCTCAGGGGGATTTGACTGGCTCAGGGAGGAACCGGAATGGAGACGTGAGCTGAGATGCAGGAAGGGATCGGAATGACTGATGGCAAGAGAAAGGGAGAAGAAAGGAGGGTGCATGGGGCAGAGAGACCAGTGCGGGCAAAGGCCCTGGGGTGGGAAGGAGCACAGATGTCGGGAGAGGCCAGCGGGGCTGGGCTGGGCGAGCAGGTCAGTGCCAGGGGGTTGATCTACTGTCCTTTGCTCCCCCGCAGCTCTGGTCACCCTTGCCGGCATCAGTATCTATATCGCCTAGTTGAGCCGCTGCCTTCCCTGTGGCGCTGTGTCTCCTGGAAGAGAAGGCCCTCCGGGACCAGGTGGACATGCATTTCGCCTGGTCCCTGGCCCTGGGCTGGATAAGTTCCGTCGCCGATCCGCTCAGCGGAGTGGCCTTCCTGGCAGCAGCCCGCGTGCTCAGCCTGAGAAGGAAGCAGGCCCAGGTCACCCGAGCCCGGATGCCTGGTCGTGCTGGTAAGGAGGCTGGCCAGGAGCCTCACGGACACATCTTGGTGGATCGTGCCCTCCCGTTCCTCAAAGGCTACCAGTAGAGGCCAGGGGGTCGACCTGAGAGCCACCGCTGGGACTGAGCTCTGGGCCTGGCCGACATCTCAGTACGCGTGCTGCCTGGCGTGCTGAGTGCCGTGTATCCACACACGTGTGTCCGTCTGGGCTGAAAGAGGCCGAGGGAGTGCAGCAGCCACGAAATGACAAAAACCACGCCTCCATCAGAAAGGCAACGTCTTAGAAGGAGACGCTCGGGGCGCGCCTGCTCCGACTTCCTTTCATCCTCTCCCCCGCCCTTTGGATCAGTCAGCTCCTCTTCTTTGTTAAGGAAATGGAGGACCCGAGGGGTTAGGTTAAGTTCCGCAATGGGCAATGGCGCGCAGCAAGCCGCTGGCACATTCCTCACTCCAAACCAGTGCCCAATCCTTTATGACACCTTTTCTGAGCAGGCTCATGGCTAACGGCAGTATGGTTACTGTGCATGACCCAGAGTGGGTGAGCTAGCTGCTGAGCGCCCAAGGAGAGACGGGGAACTGAAATTCAGATCGGATTCCACGGTGGTTTTCTTTCCACTCCTGCCAATGACTACACCACTTGCCTTTCTGTCTGCACCTGGGCAGGGACGCGGCTGCTGCTTCCTTTCTGTGCAGTCTGGGAAAGTGCAAGCTGAGCCGATCGCTCACAAGGTCCCACGGGGGTGACGGAACAGGTTGCAAAAACAGTGACGCAGCTGGGGAAGAGAAACGCAAGTTTTCCCAAAGTGAGAGGAACCGCACTGATGAAAAGCTGGTCTTTGCTGCCACCTGCTGGTCACGTTGGGGAACCGCGTCACAGGCGCGACGTTGTGAAGCCGTCCGAAAACATGGCTCTTTGGGTCCTCTGGGAGCCCGGCACTGGGTCAAACACTGCAAGGCGGAGCTTCCCAGTTGGGGCGATTCCCCTGTCCCTCCCCATCTGAGTCATTTGGCGACGTTTAGGGATATTTTTGGTTCTTACAATTAAGGGGGGGGGGTGCTACTGGCCTCCAGCGGGTGGAGGCCAGGGATACCGTGAAACATCCTACGGTGCACAGGTCGGTCCCAGGACAGAGGATGACCCAGTCCCACCGGTCAATAGCGTCGATGTTGAGAATTCCTGGGAGAGGAACAGAAAGAAATCACAAAAGAAAACACGCACGTGCTCAAGGAACTCATAGCATCGTTGGAAAGAGTCTCACTCGTTCGTTCAGTGAATATCTATCAAACACCTATGTGTCAAGAACCGCAGTGGGGTCTGGGGACCCGTCAGAGGGGACGGACGACAAGATCCCTGCCCTTACTGACTGACATGGAAACAGACGATAACTTCGTGAACCACTAATACGTACCAGAAGTTCCTACACTGATTAGTCTCGTGAAGACTATAAAACAGGCTCATGAGATGGACCGTGGCCGGGAGAGATGCTACGACCCTCAGAAGGACAGCCAGGAAGGGCCTCTTGGAAGAGGTGGCGTTGCGCGGAGACCCGAAGGAGGAGGCTGCTCTGTGGGGAAACAGAAGGCCGGGCAGGTGACAGTAAGTGCAAAGGCCCTGAGGTGGGAACGGGTTATGTGTTTGGGGAAAAAGGAGGAGCGTTGAGGGACAGCGGTGGGGGGCGAGTAGGAGGGAGAGGAGGCGGGCCGGTTATTGATCATGGTCGTCGTGCAGGGAGTCATGTGGGGTCTCAGCTCCCGCTCCCCACATCAGAACGCAGGACATGGTCAGGCCAAACAGGAACACTCTCGGAGCCACTGATACGGGAGTCAGTCCACTATATTGTCGCTGGCGGCTGGGTTGGAGATACAGGAGGCAGGATCCACACGATCCGCAACCCTCACTCCGCCCCTTGCAAGCTCAGCCTCCATCTTCTTGCTGGCCGCCATTTTTGTGCTAGCGCAGTCCCAGCAGTTCTTGTAGGGGCCCGTGGGTCCCTGGTTCAGCTGACGGCCAACCAGTCACAGCTCATGGCCATCCAATCACAGTTGATGGCCATTTGCTACCTGAGCCAGTCCCTTTCCGCGGGACGCCGAGAGCCTGAAAACGGCCCTCTTGGCTCTGTCCCCACACTCCACCCACACAGGGTCTCGCCTCACAACCGACGCGACTGGCGTCTTCCGAGTGAAGCCCTATGCGAGGAGCCCGGAGGTGAAGGCAATATACTGGACACGGCCAGGCTCTCTGGGCACAGCCAGGTTTTCTCAGGGCACCACCAGTTCTTCTGGGCACAGCCAGACTTCCTGGGCTATTCAGGGTACCACTAGTCTCCCCGGGTACCGCCTGACCTCTCAGGGCACTGCCACTCTCTCTGGGCACGGCAGACTTCCTGGGCTACTTAGGGTACCACTAGTCTCCCCGGGTACAGCCGGGCCTCTCAGAGCACTGTCACTCTCTCTGGGCACGGCCAGGCTTCCTGGACCCAGCCAGGGCCTCTCAGGGCACTGCCA
>NW_027668944.1:50000-52500 GCF_964194185.1 Rhinolophus hipposideros | reverse complement strand
CTAACCCTAATTCTAACCCTAACCGTAACTCTAACCCTAACCGAAACACTAACCCTAACCCTAACCCTAACACCAACCCTAACCGTAACCCTAACCCTAACCCTAACCCTAACCCTAACCTAACCCTAACCCTAACACCAACCCTAACCCTAACCCTAACCCTAACCCTAACCCTAACCCTAACCCAAATAAAAGCAAGGTGTACTGGTAAGCGACGGGCAAGTTCTAGGCCTCGGACTAGAAGGAGCCATGCGCGTTGGTCTAGAGCTTGAGCTAGGGCTAGTGGGAGTAGTAGGCGTAGCGCTGGGGTAGGCATAGGGCAAGGGGTGGGTGTCGAGGTAAAACTCGGAGTAGGCCTAGGGCCAGGAGTGGGAGCTGTGGCTAGGGGTAGGGATGGAGTTGGGCCTATGGGTAGGGGTAGCTGTAGGACCAGGGGTAGGAGTAGGACCAGAGGTAGTGTTAGGCGTAAGCCTAGGGCGAGGCGTAGTGCTCGGGGTAGGGTTAGGTGAAGGGCTAGTGGTTGGCAGAGGCCCATGTGCAGTGTTAGGGTTAGGGCTCATGTTAGGCCTAGGACTAGTGGTAGTGGTAGGGGATGGCCGAGGGCTAGGGGTAGGTGTCACGGAAGGGCTCCAGGTAGTCCTAGGACTCGGAACGGATGTAGGGCTGGATTAGGGTGTGGCTAAGGGTGGGTCCAGGGTGATTTCGTAGGACAAGGGTTAGTGCTCTGACTAACGGTAGGGCAAGGTGTACTGGTCGGCGACGGGCAAGTGCTAGGCCTCGGACTAGAGTGAGCACTGGGCGTTGGTCTAGGGCCCGAGGTAGGGCTAGTGGGAGCGGTAAGCGTAGCGCTGGGGTAGGCAAACGGCAAGGGGTGGGTTTCGGTGTAAACCTCGGAGTAGGCCTAAAAGCAGGAGTGGGAGCTGTGGCTAGGGGTAGCGATGGGGGTGGGCCTATGGTTAGGGGGAGCTGTAGGGCCAGGGGTAGGGGTAGGACCAGAGGTAGTGCTAGGCGTAGGCCTAGGGCGAGAGGTAGTGCTCGGGGTAACCTAACCCTAACCCTAACCCTAAACCTAACCATAACCCTAACCCTAACCCTAAGCCTAACCCTAACCCTTAACCCTAACACTAAACCTAACCCTAACCCTAAACCTAACACCAACCCTAACCCTAACACTAACCCTAAACCTAATCCCTAACCCTAACCCTAACCCTAACCCTAACCCTAACCCTAAACCTAACACCAACCCTAACACTAACCCTAACACCAACCTCAACCCTAACCCTAACCCTAACCCTAACCCTAACACCAACCTCAACCCTAACCCTAACCCTAACCCCTAACCCTAACCCTAACCCTAACTCTAACCCTAACCCTAACCTAACCCTAACCCTAACACCAACCCTAACCATAACCCTAACACTAACCCTAACCTAACCCTAACACTAACCCTAACACTAACCCTAACCATAACCCTAACCCTAACACTAACCCTACCCCGAATCCCTAACCCTAATCCCTAACCCTAACCCTAACCCTAACCCTAACCCTAACACTAACCCTAACACTAAACCTAACCCTAAACCTAACCCTAACCTAACCCTAACACTAACACTAAACCTAATCCCTAACCCTAACCCTAACCCTAACCCTAACCCTAACCTAACCCTAACCCTAACACTAACTCTAACACTAACCCTAACCATAACCCTAACCCCAACCCTAACCCTAACACCAACCCTAACCCTAACCCTAACACTAACCCTAACCTAACCCCTAACCCTAACCCTAACCCTAACCCTAACCCTAAACCTAACACCAACCCTAACCCTAACCCTAACCCTAACCCTAAATCTAACCCTAACCCTAACCATAACCCTAACCCTAACGCTAACCCTAACCCTAACACCAACCCTAACCTTAACCCTAACCCTAACCCCTAACCCTAACCCTAACCCTAACCTAACCCTAACCCTAACACCAACCCTAACCCTAACCCTAACCCTAACACTAATTCTAACCCTAACCCTAACCCTAACCCTAACCCTAAACCTAACCCTAACATTAACCTCAACCCTAACCCTAACCCTAACCCCCTAACCCTAACCCTAACCCTAACCTAACCCTAACCCTAACACCAACCCTAACCCTAACCCTAACCCTAACCCTAATTCTAACCCTAACCGTAACTCTAACCCTAACCGTTACACTAACTCTAACCCTAACCCTAACACCAACCCTAACCCTAACCCTAACCCTAACCCTAACCCTAACCTAACCCTAACCCTAACACCAACCCTAACCCTAACCCTAACCCTAACCCTAACCCAAATAAGGGCAAGGTGTACTGGTCAGCAACGGGCAAGTTCTAGGCCTCGGACTAGAAGGAGCCATGCCCGTTGGTCTAGAGCCCGAGCTAGGGCAAGTGGGAGTAGTAGGCGTAGCGCTGGGGTAGGCATAGGGCAAGGGGTGGGTGTCGAGGTAAACCTCGGAGTAGGCCTAG
>NW_027668944.1:15000-30000 GCF_964194185.1 Rhinolophus hipposideros | reverse complement strand
AGTAGGCCTAAAACCAGGAGTGGGAGCTGTGGCTAGGGGTAGCGATGGGGGTGGGCCTATGGTTAGGGGGAGCTGTAGGGCCAGGGGTAGGGGTAGGACCAGAGGTAGTGCTAGGCGTAGGCCTAGGGCGAGAGGTAGTGCTCGGGGTAACCTAACCGTAACCCTAACCCTAAACCTAACCATAACCCTAACCCTAACCCTAAGCCTAACCCTAACCCTTAACCCTAACACTAAACCTAACCCTAACCCTAAACCTAACACCAACCCTAACCCTAACACTAACCCTAAACCTAATCCCTAACCCTAACCCTAACCCTAACCCTAACCCTAACCCTAAACCTAACACCAACCCTAACACTAACCCTAACACCAACCTCAACCCTAACCCTAACCCTAACCCTAACCCTAACACCAACCTCAACCCTAACCCTAACCCTAACCCCTAACCCTAACCCTAACCCTAACTCTAACCCTAACCCTAACCTAACCCTAACCCTAACACCAACCCTAACCATAACCCTAACACTAACCCTAACCTAACCCTAACACTAACCCTAACACTAACCCTAACCATAACCCTAACCCTAACACTAACACTAACCCGAATCCCTAACCCTAATCCCTAACCCTAACCCTAACCCTAACCCTAACCCTAACACTAAACCTAACCCTAAACCTAACCCTAACCTAACCCTAACACTAACACTAAACCTAATCCCTAACCCTAACCCTAACCCTAACCCTAACCCTAACCTAACCCTAACCCTAACACTAACTCTAACACTAACCCTAACCATAACCCTAACCCCAACCCTAACCCTAACACCAACCCTAACCCTAACCCTAACACTAACCCTAACCTAACCCCTAACCCTAACCTTAACCCTAACCCTAAACCTAACACCAACCCTAACCCTAACCCTAACCCTAACCCTAAATCTAACCCTAACCCTAACCATAACCCTAACCCTAACGCTAACCCTAACCCTAACACCAACCCTAACCTTAACCCTAACCCTAACCCCTAACCCTAACCCTAACCCTAACCTAACCCTAACCCTAACACCAACCCTAACCCTAACCCTAACCCTAACACTAATTCTAACCCTAACCCTAACCCTAACCCTAACCCTAAACCTAACCCTAACATTAACCTCAACCCTAACCCTAACCCTAACCCCCTAACCCTAACCCTAACCCTAACCTAACCCTAACCCTAACACCAACCCTAACCCTAACCCTAACCCTAACCCTAATTCTAACCCTAACCGTAACTCTAACCCTAACCGTTACACTAACTCTAACCCTAACCCTAACACCAACCCTAACCCTAACCCTAACCCTAACCCTAACCTAACCCTAACCCTAACACCAACCCTAACCCTAACCCTAACCCTAACCCTAACCCAAATAAGGGCAAGGTGTACTGGTCAGCAACGGGCAAGTTCTAGGCCTCGGACTAGAAGGAGCCATGCCCGTTGGTCTAGAGCCCGAGCTAGGGCAAGTGGGAGTAGTAGGCGTAGCGCTGGGGTAGGCATAGGGCAAGGGGTGGGTGTCGAGGTAAACCTCGGAGTAGGCCTAGGGCCAGGAGTGGGAGCTGTGGCTAGGGGTAGGGATGGAGTTGGGCCTATGGGAGGGGTAGCTGTAGGACCAGGGGTAGGAGTAGGACCAGAGGTAGTGTTAGGCGTAAGCCTAGGGCGAGGCGTAGTGCTCCGGGTAGGGTTAGGTGAAGGGCTAGTGGTTGGCAGAGGCCCATGTGCAGTGTTAGGGTTAGGGCTCATGTTAGGCCTAGGACTAGTGGTAGTGGTAGGGGATGGCCGAGGGCTAGGTGTAGGTGTCACGGAAGGGCTTCGGGTAGTCCTAGGACTCGGAACGGATGTAGGGCTGGATTAGGGTGTGGCTAAGAGTGGGTCCAGGGTGATTTCGTAGGACAGGGTTAGTGCTCTGACTAACGGTAGGGCAAGGTGTACTAGTCGGCGACGGGCAAGTGCTAGGCCTCGGACTAGAGTGAGCACTGGGCGTTGGTCTAGGGCCCGAGGTAGGGCTAGTGGGAGCGGTAAGCGTAGCGCTGGGGTAGGCAAACGGCAAGGGGTGGGTTTCGGTGTAAACCTCGGAGTAGGCCTAAAACCAGGAGTGGGAGCTGTGGCTAGGGGTAGCGATGGGGGTGGGCCTATGGTTAGGGGGAGCTGTAAGGCCAGGTGTAGGGGTAGGACCAGAGGTAGTGCTAGGCGTAGGCCTAGGGCGAGAGGTAGTGCTCGGGGTAACCTAACCCTAAACCTAACCCTAAACCTAACCATAACACTAACCCTAACCCTAACCCTAACCCTAACCCTTAACCCTAACACTAACCCTAACCCTAACCCTAAACCTAACACCAACCCTAACCCTAACCCTAACCCTAAACCTAAACCTAACACCAACCCTAACCGTAACCCTAACACTAACCCTAACCTAACCCCTAACCCTAACCCTAACCCTAACCCTAACCTTAAACCTAACACCAACCCTAACCCTAACCCTAACCCTAAGATGAACACCAACCCTAACCATAACCCTAACCCTAATCCTAACCCTAACCCTAACACCAACCCTAACCCTAACCCTAACACTAACCTTAACCTAACCCCTAAGCCTAACCCTAACCCTAATCCTAAACCTAACACCAACCCTAACCCTAACCCTAACACCAACCTCAACCCTAACCCTAAACCTAACCCTAACCCTAACCCTAACCCTAACCCTAACACCAACCTCAACCCTAACCCTAACCCTAACCCCTAACCCTAACCCTAACCGTAACCCTAACCTAACTTTAACTCTAACACCAACCCTAACCCTAACCCAAACCCTAATTCTAACACTAACCCTAACTCTAACCCTAACCCTAACACTAACCCTAACCCTAAACCTAACACCAACCCTAACCATAACCCTAACACTAACCCTAACCTAACCCTAACCCTAACCCTAACCCTAACCCTAACCCTAACCCTAATTCTAACCCTAACCCTAACCATAACCCTAACCCCAACCCTAACCCTAACACCAACCCTAACCCTTACCCTAACACTAACCCTAACCTAACCCCTAACCCTAACCCTAACCCTAACCCTAACCCTAAACCTAACACCAACCCTAACCCTAACCCTAACCCTAACCCTAACCCTAATCCTAACCCTAACCCTAAACCTAACACCAACCCTAACACTAACCCTAACACCAACCTCAACCCTAACCCTAAACCTAACCCTAACCCTAACCCTAACACCAACCTCAACCCTAACCCTAACCCTAACCCCTAATCCTAACCCTAACCCTAACTCTAACCCTAACCCTAACCTAACCCTAACCCTAACCCTAACACTAACACTAACCCTAATCCCTAACCCTAATCCCTAACCCTAACCCTAACCCTAACCCTAACCCTAACTCTAATTCTAACCCTAACCCTAACCATAACCCTAACCCCAACCCTAACCCTAACACCAACCCTAACCCTTACCCTAACACTAACCCTAACCTAACCCTAACACTAACCCTAACACTAACCCTAACCATAACCCTAACCCTAACACTAACACTAACCCTAATCCCTAACCCTAATCCCTAACCCTAACCCTAACCCTAACCCTAACCCTAACTATAATTCTAACCCTAACCCTAACCATAACCCTAACCCCAACCCTAACCCTAACACCAACCCTAACCTAACCCTAACACTAACCCTAACACTAACCCTAACCATAACCCTAACCCTAACACTAACACTAACCCTAATCCCTAACCCTAATCCCTAACCCTAACCCTAACCCTAACCCTAACTCTAATTCTAACCCTAACCCTAACCATAACCCTAACCCCAACCCTAACCCTAACACCAACCCTAACCCTTACCCTAACACTAACGCTAACCTAACCCCTAACCCTAACCCTAACCCTAACCCTAACCATAAACCTAACTCAAACCCTAACCCTAACCCTAACCCTAACCCTAACCCTAACCCTAAACCTAACACCAACCCTAACACTAACCCTAACACCAACCTCAACCCTAAACCCTAACCCTAACCCTAACCCTAACCCTAACACCAACCTCAACCCTAACCCTAACCCTAACCCCTAATCCTAACCCTAACCCTAACTCTAAACCTAACCCTAACCTAACCCTAACCCTAACAGCAACCCTAACCATAACCCTAACACTAACCCAAACCTAACCCTAACACTAACCCTAACACCAACCCTAACCATAACCCTAACACTAACCCTAACACTAACCCTAACCATAACCCTAACCCCAACCCTAACCCTAACACCAACCCTAACCCTAACCGTAACACTAACCCTAACCTAACCCCTAACCCTAACCCTAACCCTAACCCTAAACCTAACACCAACCCTAACCCTAACCCTAACCCTAACCCTAATTCTAACCCTAACCCTAACCATAACCCTAACCCTAACGCTAACCCTAACCCTAACACCAACCCTAACCTTAACCCTAACACTAACCCTAAACCTAACACCAATCCTAACCCTAACCCTAACCCTAACCCTAAATCTAACCCTAACACCAACCCTAACCCTAACCCTAACACTAACCCTAACCTAACCCCTAACCCTAACCGTAACCCTAACCCTATCCCTAAACCTAACACCAACTTTAACCCTAACCCTAACCCTAACCCTAACACCAACCCTAACCCTAACCCTAAGCCTAACCCCTAACCCTAAACCTAACCCTAACCCTAACCCTAACCTAAACCTTAACCCTAACCCTAACCCCTAACCCTAACCCTAACCCTAACTTTAACCCTAATTTTAACCTTAACCCTAACTATAACCCTACCCCTAACGTAACCCTACCCCTAACACCAACCCTAACCCTAACCCTAACACTAACCCTAAACTAACCCCTAAGCCTAAACCTAACCGTAACCCTAAACCTAACACAAACCCTAACCCTAACCCTAACACCAACCTCAACCCTAACCCTAAACCTAACCCTATCCCTAACCCTAACCCTAACCCTAACACCAACCTCAACCTTAACCCTAACCCTAACCCCTAACCCTAACCCTAACCCTAACCCAAACCCTAACCCTAACCTAACCCTAACTCTAACACCAACTTTAACCCTAACCCTAACCCTAACCCTAATTCTAACACTAACCCTGACTCTAACCCTAACCAAACCCTAACCCTAACCCTAACACTAAACCTAACCTAACCCCTAACCCTAACCCTAAACCTAACACCAACCCTAACCCTAATCCTAACCCTAAACCTAACACCAACCCTAACCCTAACCCTAAGCCTAACCTCTAACCCTAACCCTAACCCTAACCCTAACCCTAACATAACCCTAATTCTAACCCTAACCCTAATTCTAACCCTAAACCTAACCATAACCCTAACCCTAACCCTAACCCTAATTCTAACCCTAACCCTAACCCTAACCCTAACCCTAATCCTAATCCTAACCCTACTCCTAACACCAACCCTAACCCTAACCCTAACACTAACTCTAACCTAACCCCTAACCCTAACCCTAACCATAACCCTAACCCTAAACCTAACACCAACCCTAACCCTAACCCTAACCCTAACCCTAATTCTAACCCTAACCCTAACCCTAACCCTAACCCTAACCCTAATCCTAACCCTAACACCAACCCTAACCCTAACCCTAACACTAACCCTAACTAACCCCTAACCCTAACCGTAACCCTAACCCTATCTTTAAACCTAACACCAACCCTAACCCTAACCCTAACCCTAACCTAAACCCTAAGCCTAACCCTAACCCTAACCCTAAACCTAACACCAACCCTAACCCTAACCCTAACACCAACCTCAACCCTAACCCTAAAACTAACTTTAACCTCATTCCTAACCCTAACCCTAACCCTAAGCCTAACACTAACCCTAAACCTAACACCAACCCTAAACCTAACCCTAACCCTAACCCTAATTCTAACCCTAACCCTAACCCGAACCATAACCCTAACCCTAACCCTAACACCAACCCTAACCCTAACCCAAAACTAACCCTAACCTAACCCCTAACCCTAACCCTATCCCTAACCCTAAACCTAACCCTAATTTTAACCCTAACCCTAACCATAACCCTAACCCTAACCCTAACACCAACCCTAACCCTAACCCTAACACTAACCCTAACCTAACCCCTAAGCCTAACCCTAACCGTAACCCTAAACCTAACACCAACCCTAACCCTAACCCTAACACCAACCTCAACCCTAACCCTAACACTAACCCTAACCTAACACTAACCCTAACACTAACCCTAACCCTAACCCTAACCCTAACACTAACCCTAACCCTAATCCCTAACCCTAATCCCTAACCCTAACCCTAACCCTAACCCTAACCCTAACCCTAACCCTAACACTAACCCTAACCCTAACCCTAACCCTAACCCTAACACCAACCCTAACCCTAACACTAACCCTAACCCTAACCCTAACCTAACCCTAACCCCAACCCTAACCTAACCCTAACCCTAACACCAACCCTAACCCTAACCATAACACTAACCCTAACCTAACCCTAACACTAACCCTAACCCTAACCCTAACCCTAATCCTAACCCTAACCCTAACCCTAACCTAACCCTAACCCTAACCCTAACCCTAACCCTAATTCTAACCCTAACCCTAACCATAACCCTAACCCTAATGCTAACCCTAACCCTAACACCAACCCTAACCCTAACCCTAACACTAACCCTAACCTAACCCCTACCCCTAACCTAACCCTAATCCTAACCCTAAACCTAACACCAACCCTAACCCTAACCCTAACCCTAACCCTAAATCTAACCCTTACTCTAACCCTAACCCTAACCCTAACACCAACCCTAACCCTAACCCTAACACTAACCCTAACCTAACCCCTAACCCTAACCGTAACCCTAACCCTATCCCTAACCCCTAACCCTAACCCTAACCCTAACCTAAACCTAACCCTAACACCAACCCTAACCCTAACCCTAACCCTAACCCTAATTCTAACCCTAACCGTAACTCTAACCCTAACCGAAACACTAACCCTAACCCTAACCCTAACACCAACCCTAACCGTAACCCTAACCCTAACCCTAACCCTAACCCTAACCTAACCCTAACCCTAACACCAACCCTAACCCTAACCCTAACCCTAACCCTAACCCTAACCCTAACCCTAACCCAAATAAAAGCAAGGTGTACTGGTAAGCGACGGGCAAGTTCTAGGCCTCGGACTAGAAGGAGCCATGCGCGTTGGTCTAGAGCCCGAGCTAGGGCTAGTGGGAGTAGTAGGCGTAGCGCTGGGGTAGGCATAGGGCAAGGGGTGGGTGTCGAGGTAAAACTCGGAGTAGGCCTAGGGCCAGGAGTGGGAGCTGTGGCTAGGGGTAGGGATGGAGTTGGGCCTATGGGTAGGGGTAGCTGTAGGACCAGGGGTAGGAGTAGGACCAGAGGTAGTGTTAGGCGTAAGCCTAGGGCGAGGCGTAGTGCTCGGGGTAGGGTTAGGTGAAGGGCTAGTGGTTGGCAGAGGCCCATGTGCAGTGTTAGGGTTAGGGCTCATGTTAGGCCTAGGACTAGTGGTAGTGGTAGGGGATGGCCGAGGGCTAGGGGTAGGTGTCACGGAAGGGCTCCAGGTAGTCCTAGGACTCGGAACGGATGTAGGGCTGGATTAGGGTGTGGCTAAGGGTGGGTCCAGGGTGATTTCGTAGGACAAGGGTTAGTGCTCTGACTAACGGTAGGGCAAGGTGTACTGGTCGGCGACGGGCAAGTGCTAGGCCTCGGACTAGAGTGAGCACTGGGCGTTGGTCTAGGGCCCGAGGTAGGGCTAGTGGGAGCGGTAAGCGTAGCGCTGGGGTAGGCTAACGGCAAGGGGTGGGTTTCGGTGTAAACCTCGGAGTAGGCCTAAAACCAGGAGTGGGAGCTGTGGCTAGGGGTAGCGATGGGGGTGGGCCTATCGTTAGGGGGAGCTGTAGGGCCAGGGGTAGGGGTAGGACCAGAGGTAGTGCTAGGCGTAGGCCTAGGGCGAGAGGTAGTGCTCGGGGTAACCTAACCCTAACCCTAACCCTAAACCTAACCATAACCCTAACCCTAACCCTAAGCCTAACCCTAACCCTTAACCCTAATACTAAACCTAACCCTAACCCTAAACCTAACACCAACCCTAACCCTAACACTAACCCTAAACCTAATCCCTAACCCTAACCCTAACCCTAACCCTAACCCTAAACCTAACACCAACCCTAACACTAACCCTAACACCAACCTCAACCCTAACCCTAACCCTAACCCTAACCCTAACACCAACCTCAACCCTAACCCTAACCCTAACCCCTAACCCTAACCCTAACCCTAACTCTAACCCTAACACTAACCTAACCCTAACCCTAACACCAACCCTAACCATAACCCTAACACTAACCCTAACCTAACCCTAACACTAACCCTAACACTAACCCTAACCATAACCCTAACCCTAACACTAACCCTAACCCGAATCCCTAACCCTAATCCCTAACCCTAACCCTAACCCTAACCCTAACCCTAACACTAACCCTAACACTAAACCTAACCCTAAACCTAACCCTAACCTAACCCTAACACTAACACTAAACCTAATCCCTAACCCTAACCCTAACCCTAACCCTAACCCTAACCTAACCCTAACCCTAACACTAACCCTAACACTAACCCTAACCATAACCCTAACCCCAACCCTAACCCTAACACCAACCCTAACCCTAACCCTAACACTAACCCTAACCTAACCCCTAACCCTAACCCTAACCCTAACCCTAACCCTAAACCTAACACCAACCCTAACCCTAACCCTAACCCTAACCCTAAATCTAACCCTAACCCTAACCATAACCCTAACCCTAACGCTAACCCTAACCCTAACACCAACCCTAACCTTAACCCTAACCCTAACCCCTAACCCTAACCCTAACCCTAACCTAACCCTAACCCTAACACCAACCCTAACCCTAACCCTAACACTAATTCTAACCCTAACCCTAACCCTAACCCTAACCCTAAACCTAACCCTAACATTAACCTCAACCCTAACCCTAACCCTAACCCCCTAACCCTAACCCTAACCCTAACCTAACCCTAACCCTAACACCAACCCTAACCCTAACCCTAACCCTAACCCTAATTCTAACCCTAACCGTAACTCTAACCCTAACCGTTACACTAACTCTAACCCTAACCCTAACACCAACCCTAACCCTAACCCTAACCCTAACCCTAACCCTAACCCTAACCCTAACCTAACCCTAACCCTAACACCAACCCTAACCCTAACCCTAACCCTAACCCTAACCCAAATAAGGGCAAGGTGTACTGGTCAGCAACGGGCAAGTTCTAGGCCTCGGACTAGAAGGAGCCATGCCCGTTGGTCTAGAGCCCGAGCTAGGGCTAGTGGGAGTAGTAGGCGTAGCGCTGGGGTAGGCATAGGGCAAGGGGTGGGTGTCGAGGTAAACCTCGGAGTAGGCCTAGGGCCAGGAGTGGGAGCTGTGGCTAGGGGTAGGGATGGAGTTGGGCCTATGGGAGGGGTAGCTGTAGGACCAGGGGTAGGAGTAGGACCAGAGGTAGTGTTAGGCGTAAGCCTAGGGCGAGGCGTAGTGCTCCGGGTAGGGTTAGGTGAAGGGCTAGTGGTTGGCAGAGGCCCATGTGCAGTGTTAGGGTTAGGGCTCATGTTAGGCCTAGGACTAGTGGTAGTGGTAGGGGATGGCCGAGGGCTAGGTGTAGGTGTCACGGAAGGGCTTCTGGTAGTCCTAGGACTCGGAACGGATGTAGGGCTGGATTAGGGTGTGGCTAAGAGTGGGTCCAGGGTGATTTCGTAGGACAAGGGTTAGTGCTCTGACTAACGGTAGGGCAAGGTGTACTGGTCGGCGACGGGCAAGTGCTAGGCCTCGGACTAGAGTGAGCACTGGGCGTTGGTCTAGGGCCCGAGGTAGGGCTAGTGGGAGCGGTAAGCGTAGCGCTGGAGTAGGCAAACGGCAAGGGGTGGGTTTCGGTGTAAACCTCGGAGTAGGCCTAAAACCAGGAGTGGGAGCTGTGGCTAGGGTAGCGATGGGGGTGGGCCTATGGTTAGGGGGAGCTGTAAGGCCAGGGGTAGGGGTAGGAACAGAGGTAGTGCTAGGCGTAGGCCTAGGGCGAGAGGTAGTGCTCGGGGTAACCTAACCCTAAACCTAACCCTAACCTAACCATAACACTAACCCTAACCCTAACCCTAACCCTAACCCTTAACCCTAACACTAACCCTAACCCTAACCCTAAACCTAACACCAACCCTAACCCTAACCCTAACCCTAAACCTAAACCTAACACCAACCCTAACCGTAACCCTAACACTAACCCTAACCTAACCCCTAACCCTAACCCTAACCCTAACCCTAACCTTAAACCTAACACCAACCCTAACCCTAACCCTAACCCTAAGATGAACACCAACCCTAACCCTAACCCTAACCCTAATCCTAACCCTAACCCTAACACCAACCCTAACCCTAACCCTAACACTAAACCTTAACCTAACCCCTAAGCCTAACCCTAACCCTAATCCTAAACCTAACACCAACCCTAACCCTAACCCTAACACCAACCTCAACCCTAAACCTAAACCTAACCCTAACCCTAACCCTAACCCTAACCCTAACACCAACCTCAACCCTAACCCTAACCCTAACCCCTAACCCTAACCCTAACCGTAACCCTAACCTAACCCTAACTCTAACACCAACCCTAACCCTAACCCAAACCCTAATTCTAACACTAACCCTAACTCTAACCCTAACCCTAACACTAACCCTAACCCTAAACCTAACACCAACCCTAACCATAACCCTAACACTAACCCTAACCTAACCCTAACCCTAACCCTAACCCTAACCCTAACCCTAACCCTAATTCTAACCCTAACCCTAACCATACCCTACCCCAACCCTAACCCTAACACCAACCTAACCTTACCCTAACACTAACCCTAACCTAACCCCTAACCCTAACCCTAACCCTAACCCTAACCCTAAACCTAACACAACCCTAACCCTAACCCTAACCCTAACCCTACCCTAATCCTAACCCTAACCCTAAACCTAACACCAACCCTAACACTAACCCTAACACCAACCTCAACCCTAACCCTAAACCTAACCCTAACCCTAACCCTAACACCAACCTCAACCCTAACCCTAACCCTAACCCCTAATCCTAACCCTAACCCTAACTCTAACCCTAACCCTAACCTAACCCTAACCCTAACCCTAACACTAACACTAACCCTAATCCCTAACCCTAATCCCTAACCCTAACCCTAACCCTAACCCTAACCCTAACTCTAATTCTAACCCTAACCCTAACCATAACCCTAACCCCAACCCTAACCCTAACACCAACCCTAACCCTTACCCTAACACTAACCCTAACCTAACCCTAACACTAACCCTAACACTAACCCTAACCATAACCCTAACCCTAACACTAACACTAACCCTAATCCCTAACCCTAATCCCTAACCCTAACCCTAACCCTAACCCTAACCCTAACTCTAATTCTAACCCTAACCCTAACCATAACCCTAACCCCAACCCTAACCCTAACACCAACCCTAACCTAACCCTAACACTAACCCTAACACTAACCCTAACCATAACCCTAACCCTAACACTAACACTAACCCTAATCGCTAACCCTAATCCCTAACCCTAACCCTAACCCTAACCCTAACCCTAACTCTAATTCTAACCCTAACCCTAACCATAACCCTAACCCCAACCCTAACCCTAACACCAACCCTAACCCTTACCCTAACACTAACCCTAACCTAACCCCTAACCCTAACCCTAACCCTAACCCTAACCCTAAACCTAACACAAACCCTAACCCTAACCCTAACCCTAACCCTAACCCTAACCCTAACCCTAACCCTAAACCTAACACCAACCCTAACACTAACCCTAACACCAACCTCAACCCTAACCCTAACCCTAACCCTAACCCTAACCCTAACACCAACCTCAACCCTAACCCTAACCCTAACCCCTAACCTAACCCTAACCCTAACACCAACCCTAACCATAACCCTAACACTAACCCAACCCTAACCCTAACACTAACCCTAACACCAACCCTAACCATAACCCTAACACTAACCCTAACACTAACCCTAACCATAACCCTAACCCCAACCCTAACCCTAACACCAACCCTAACCCTAACAGTAACACTAACCCTAACCTAACCCCTAACCCTAACCCTAACCCTAACCCTAAACCTAACACCAACCCTAACCCTAACCCTAACCCTAACCCTAATTCTAACCCTAACCCTAACCATAACCCTAACCCTAACGCTAACCCTAACCCTAACACCAACCCTAACCTTAACCCTAACACTAACCCTAACCTAACCCCTAACCCTAACCGTAACCCTAACCCTATCCCTAAACCTAACACCAACTTTAACCCTAACCCTAATCCTAACCCTAACACCAACCCTAACCCTAACCCTAAGCCTAACCCCTAACCCTAACCCTAACCCTAACCCTAACTTTAACCCTAATTTTAACCCTAACCCTAACTATAACCCTAACCCTAACGTAACCCTACCCCTAACACCAACCCTAAACCTAACCCTAACACTAACCCTAAACTAACCCCTAAGCCTAAACCTAAACGTAACCCTAAACGTAACACAAACCCTAACCCTAACCCTAACACCAACCTCAACCCTAACCCTAAACCTAACCCTATCCCTAACCCTAACCCTAACCCTAACACCAACCTCAACCTTAACCCTAACCCTAACCCCTAACCCTAACCCTAACCCTAACCCTAACCCTAACCCTAACCCTAACCTAACCCTAACTCTAACACCAACTTTAACCCTAACCCTAACCCTAACCCTAATTCTAACACTAACCCTGACTCTAACCCTAACCAAACCCTAACCCTAACCCTAACACTAAACCTAACCTAACCCCTAACCCTAACCCTAAACCTAACACCAACACTAACCCTAATCCTAACCCTAAACCTAACACCAACCCTAACCCTAACCCTAAGCCTAACCTCTAACCCTAACCCTAACCCTAACCCTAACCCTAACATAACCCTAATTCTAACCCTAACCCTAATTCTAACCCTAAACCTAACCATAACCCTAACTCCAACCCTAACCCTAACACCAACCCTAACCCTAACCCTAACACTAACCCTAACCTAACCCATAACCCTAACCCTAACCCTAACCCTAAACCTAACACAAACCCTAACCCTAACCCTAACCCTAATTCTAACCCTAACCCTAACCCTAACCCTAACCCTAACCCTAATCCTAATCCTAACCCTACTCCTAACACCAACCCTAACCCTAACCCTAACACTAACTCTAACCTAACCCCTAACCCTAACCCTAACCATAACCCTAACCCTAAACCTAACACCAACCCTAACCCTAACCCTAACCCTAACCCTAATTCTAACCCTAACCCTAACCCTAACCCTAACCCTAACCCTAATCCTAACCCTAACACCAACCCTAACCCTAACCCTAACACTAACCCTAACTAACCCCTAACCCTAACCGTAACCCTAACCCTATCTTTAAACCTAACACCAACCCTAACCCTAACCCTAACCCTAACCTAAACCCTAAGCCTAACCCTAACCCTAACCCTAAACCTAACACCAACCCTAACCCTAACCCTAACACCAACCTCAACCCTAACCCTAAAACTAACTTTAACCTCATCCCTAACCCTAACCCTAACCCTAACCCTAACACTAACCCTAAACCTAACACCAACCCTAAACCTAACCCTAACCCTAACCCTAATTCTAACCCTAACCCTAACCCGAACCATAACCCTAACCCTAACCCTAACACCAACCCTAACCCTAACCCAAAACTAACCCTAACCTAACCCCTAACCCTAACCCTATCCCTAACCCTAAACCTAACCCTAATTTTAACCCTAACCCTAACCATAACCCTAACCCTAACCCTAACACCAACCCTAACCCTAACCCTAACACTAACCCTAACATAACCCCTAAGCCTAACCCTAACCCTAACCCTAAACCTAACACCAACCCTAACCCTAACCCTAACACCAACCTCAACCCTAACCCTAACCCTAACCTAATCCCTAACCCTAACCGTAACCCTAACCCTAACCCTAAACCTAACACAAACCCTAACCCTAACCCTAACCCTAACCCTAATTCTAACCCTAACCCTAACCCTAACCATAACCCTAACCCTAACCCTAACACCAACCCTAACCCTAACCCTAACACTAACCCTAACCTAACCCCTAAGCCTAACCCTAACCGTAACCCTAAACCTAACACCAACCCTAAACCTAACCCTAACAGCAACCTCAACCCTAACCCTAACACTAACCCTAACCTAACACTAACCCTAACACTAACCCTAACCCTAACCCTAACTCTAACACTAACCCTAACCCTAATCCCTAACCCTAATCCCTAACCCTAACCCTAACCCTAAACCTAACTCTAACACTAACCCTAACACTAACCCTAACGCTAACCCTAACCCTAACCCTAACCCTAACACTAACACTAAAGCTAATCCCTAACCCTAACCCTAACCCTAACCGTAAACCTAACACCAACCCTGACCCTAACCCTAACCCTAACCCTAACCCTAACCCTAATTCTAACCCTAACCCTAAACATAACCCTAACCCTAACCCTAACCCTAATACCAACCTCAACCCTAACCCTAACCCTAACCCTAAACCTAACCCTAACCCTAACCCTAACCCTAACCCTAACCCTAACCCTAACCCTAAACCTAACACCAACCCTAACCCTAACCCTAACCCTAACCCTAATTCTAACCCTAACCCTAACCCTAACCCTAACCCTAACCCTAACCCTTAACCCTAACACTAACCCTAACCCTAACCCTAAACCTAACACCAACCCTAACCCTAAC
>NW_027668944.1:0-2500 GCF_964194185.1 Rhinolophus hipposideros | reverse complement strand
CCTAACCCTAACCCTAACACCAACCCTAACCATAACCCTAACACTAACCCAAACCTAACCCTAACACTAACCCTAACACCAACCCTAACCATAACCCTAACACTAACCCTAACACTAACCCTAACCATAACCCTAACCCCAACCCTAACCCTAACACCAACCCTAACCCTAACCGTAACACTAACCCTAACCTAACCCCTAACCCTAACCCTAACCCTAACCCTAAACCTAACACCAACCCTAAACCTAACCCTAACCCTAACCCTAATTCTAACCCTAACCCTAACCATAACCCTAACCCTAACGCTAACCCTAACCCTAACACCAACCCTAACCTTAACCCTAACACTAACCCTAAACCTAACACCAATCCTAACCCTAACCCTAACCCTAACCCTAAATCTAACCCTAACACCAACCCTAACCCTAACCCTAACACTAACCCTAACCTAACCCTAACCCTAACCGTAACCCTAAACCTATCCCTAAAGCTAACACCAACTTTAACCCTAACCCTAACCCTAACCCTAACACCAACCCTAACCCTAACCCTAAGCCTAACCCCTAACCCTAAACCTAACCCTAACCCTAACCCTAACCTAAACCTAACCCTAACCCTAACCCTAACCCTAACTTTAACCCTAATTTTAACCCTAACCCTAACTATAACCCTAACCCTAATGTAACCCTACCCCTAACACCAACCCTAACCCTAACCCTAACACTAACCCTAAACTAACCCCTAAGCCTAAACCTAACCGTAACCCTAAACCTAACACAAACCCTAACCCTAACCCTAACACCAACCTCAACCCTAACCCTAAACCTAACCCTATCCCTAACCCTAACCCTAACCCTAACACCAACCTCAACCTTAACCCTAACCCTAACCCCTAACCCTAACCCTAACCCTAACCCTAACCCTAACCCTAACCTAACCCTAACTCTAACACCAACTTTAACCCTAACCCTAACCCTAACCCTAATTCTAACACTAACCCTGACTCTAACCCTAACCAAACCCTAACCCTAACCCTAACACTAAACCTAACCTAACCCCTAACCCTAACCCTAAACCTAACACCAACCCTAACCCTAATCCTAACCCTAAACCTAACACCAACCCTAACCCTAACCCTAAGCCTAACCTCTAACCCTAACCCTAACCCTAACCCTAACCCTAACATAACCCTAATTCTAACCCTAACCCTAATTCTAACCCTAAACCTAACCATAACCCTAACTCCAACCCTAACCCTAACACCAACCCTAACCCTAACTCTAACACTAACCCTAACCTAACCCATAACCCTAACCCTAACCCTAACCCTAAACCTAACACAAACCCTAACCCTAACCCTAACCCTAATTCTAACCCTAACCCTAACCCTAACCCTAACCCTAACCCTAATCCTAATCCTAACCCTACTCCTAACACCAACCCTAACCCTACCCTAACACTAACTCTAACCTAACCCCTAACCCTAACCCTAACCATAACCCTAACCCTAAACCTAACACCAACCCTAACCCTAACCCTAACCCTAACCCTAATTCTAACCCTAACCCTAACCCTAACCCTAACCCTAACCCTAATCCTAACCCTAACACCAACCCTAACCCTAACCCTAACACTAACCCTAACTAACCACTAACCCTAACCGTAACCCTAACCCTATCTTTAAACCTAACACCAACCCTAACCCTAACCCTAACCCTAACCTAAACCCTAAGCCTAACCCTAACCCTAACCCTAAACCTATCACCAACCCTAACCCTAACCCTAACACCAACCTCAACCCTAACCCTAAAACTAACTTTAACCTCATCCCTAACCCTAACCCTAACCCTAACCCTAACACTAACCCTAAACCTAACACCAACCCTAAACCTAACCCTAACCCTAACCCTAATTCTAACCCTAACCCTAACCCGAACCATAACCCTAACCCTAACCCTAACACCAACCCTAACCCTAACCCAAAACTAACCCTAACCTAACCCCTAACCCTAACCCTATCCCTAACCCTAAACCTAACCCTAATTTTAACCCTAACCCTAACCATAACCCTAACCCTAACCCTAACACCAACCCTAACCCTAACCCTAACACTAACCCTAACATAACCCCTAAGCCTAACCCTAACCCTAACCCTAAACCTAACACCAACCCTAACCCTAACCCTAACACCAACCTCAACCCTAACCCTAACCCTAACCTAATCCCTAACCCTAACCGTAACCCTAACCCTAACCCTAAACCTAACACCAACCCTAACCCTAACCCTAACCCTAACCCTAATTCTAACCCTAACCCTAACCCTAACCATAACCCTAACCCTAACCCTAACACCAACCCTAACCCTAACCCTAACACTAACCCTAACCTAACCCCTAAGCCTAACCCTAACCGTAACCCTAAACCTAACACCAACCCTAACCCTAACCCTAACACCAACCTCAACCCTAACCCTAACACTAACCCTAACCTAACACTAAC
>NW_027668945.1:0-15443 GCF_964194185.1 Rhinolophus hipposideros | reverse complement strand
AATTTATTGGGGTGACATTTGTTAGTAAAATTATATAGGTTTCAAGTGTACAATTCTGTAATACATCATCTATATATCACATTTTGTGTTCACCACCCAGAGTCAGTTCTCCTTCTATCAATATATATTAGACCCCCTTTACCCTCTTCTACCACCCTCTCCCCCACTTACCCTCTGGTAACCACTAAACTGTTGTCTGTGTCTATGAGTTTTTGTTTGTTTGTCTTGTTTGTTTGTTGCTTTCAGTTGTATATCCCACATGAGTGAAGTCATATGGTCTTGACTTTTTCTTTCTGACATATTTCGCTTAGCATGGTAATCTCAACAAAGATACAATAATCAAAACAGCATGGTATTGGCAGAAAAGCAGACAAAAAGACAAATGGAATAGAATTGAGAACCAGTAAATAAACTCACATATATATGAGCAGATAATTTTTGACAAAGAAGCCAAATACATACAATGGAGAAAAAAACCTCTTCAATAAAAGGTGCTAGAAAAATTGGAAAGCCACTTGTGAAAAGAGTGAAGCTAGACTGCTATCTGTCACCATGTACCAAAATTAACTCAAAATGGATCAAAGACCTAACCGTAAGGTCTGAAACAATAAATCACATAGAAGAAAGCATAGGTACTAAACATATGGACCTTGGTCTTAGAGAGGATTTTATGAATTTAATCTCAAAGGCAAGAGAAGTAAAAGCAAAAATAAATGAATGGGACTATATCCAAGTAAAAGTTTCTGCACAGCAAAAGAAACCCTCAATAAAATAATGAGGAAAACTGAATGGGAGAAGATATCAGCAAACAATGCTTCTGATAAGAGGCTAATATCCAAAATATATAAAGAACTCATACAACTCAACAACAACAAAAAATAAACAATCCCATTAAAAATGGACAGAGGACCTGAACAGAAACTTTTCCCAAGAAGGCAAACGTCCAACAGATGTATGAAAAAATGCTCAACTTCACTAATTATTAGGGAAAAGCATATCAAAACCACAATGAGATATCACCTCACACCCATTAGAATCACCAAGACATATAATAACAAGTGTTGGAGAGGCTGTGGAGAAAAAGGAACCCTCATACATTGTTGGTGGGAATGCAGACTGGTGCAGCCGTTAGGAAAGGCAGTGTGGAGGTTCCTCAAAACATTAAGAATAGAATTACCATATGACCCAGCAATCCCTCTCCTGGGTATCTACCCAAAAAATCTGAAAGCATTGATCCGTAAAGATATATGTACCCCTATGTTCACTGCAGTTTTATTTACAGTGGCCAAGACATGGAAACAACCAAAATGTCCTCTGATAGATGAATGGATAAAGAAGTTGTGGTATATATACACAATGGAATGCTACTCAGCCATAAGAAAAGACGAAATGGGACCATTTGTGACAACATGGATGGAGCTTGGGATTATCATGCCAAGAAAATTTCTACTAAGTTTTCATCCTTTAGTTTGCTGAGAAAAAACTAAATAATTTCTTCTGAAGTGATGAGTGTAAAGTAAAGTCTTACTCCATAGATATCTGCTAATATCTCACTGACCATGACAGCTTGGGATAGACCTCTTGGCTCACATTTTCCCACAGAACTTTCAATGGAAAACATTAACATCCAATAGATTTCTCACCACAGTTTCAAAATTGAAGTCACTGGAAATCAATTTTGGTTCTGTTGTGTTCACTGCACTACATGACTGCCAGGGTCTAAACAGTTATATATTATATATCAGCTGTTCAATAAACATTTGTTGAATAAATGAATCAATATTTATGTGCTAACACTGAGGGTAGTATAAAAAACAGAAGAAAAGTACCTATGGGAAATAAGCAGCAATCAATAGTAAAAGAATAAGTCAAATCAATTATCGTTCTAAACTTTTTTCATCAATTGTACATATTCCTACCATGTTAAAAGCCATATAAATATATAGAGGCCAGATATTCTTTCTTCCCTTATTTTTCTTTTTTTCTTTCTTTCTTTCTTTCTTTCTTTCTTTCTTTCTTTCTTTCTTTCTTTCTTTCTTTCTTTCTTTCTTTCTTTCTTTCTTTCTCTCTCTCTCTCTCTCTCTCTCTCTCTCTCTCTCTCTCTCTCTCTCTCTCTCTCTCTCTCTCTCTCTCTCTCTCTCTCTCTCTCTCTCTCTCTCTCCTTCCTCCCTCCCTCTCTCCCTCCTTCCTTCCTTTCTCTTTTTGAAGTTTTTCTTATAACCTTTTATTAAAAACTCGTAAATCACATTCTTAATCTGGCCGTTTTCCCTCTAAGAATTTCCCCAAAGTTATAAAAAATAGAAATTTATAAATATGCTGAGAAGTATGCACAGTTTTTACACAATAACAACAGTTGGGTCAATGTTTCAAGTTGCCTCACCATCTCCCAGTGTCTCTCATCCAGAACAGAATTACAGCAGTACAGCCTCTGAAATTCTCGCAGCAGAAATGCGAGCCGGGGAGGTTTCCGCCTGGACCTGCCATGGCTCAAACGTGGCACTGGAGTTAAGTAACTGAACAGGCCCAGCACCGCCGGGAGCCGAATCATACATGGCTGGGGGCCAGCACAGGCTCACCTGACTGCTTTCAACGAGAAGAGTTTCAGGTCACTACAAACCTGAAAAACTCTTAATGTGGTCCAGAGCTGGAGAATCTAGATTTCTCACTAGCAACCCCTCTCCCCATGCCCGCCCCTTCAGTTACTACTGATAAGTAGCTCTTTCCGTCCAGGAGATGGGATGGAATGCCCTAGAGAACAGTGAGGCCGGAGGAACATGGAGCCTGCTGTCCAGTCACCAAAGTTTTTGAGTTTTCAAGTCCCAAGAGCCGGAAGATTAAGAGATGACTGTGGAAGCCGAGTATAAGGAAAGTTCAGTATGGACTTGAAGATGCTAACCCAGGGAACTTCTGTGTTAACTTCCTGGTGTCACTGGCATTTTTCTTCCTTAGACTTGGTTTTTAAAGCTCTTCCTCCAGACACCAGCCAAAGAGTATCAGCTTGCCCAATATCTTCCTTAAACACTTGTTTGGTTTGTTGGGTACATCAAAAACGAAATCTTCTCCTCCCAGGAGGCAAAGACGTTGAACAAATTCAGACCTGCTTCTGGAAAACACCTTGGCCTGGCCTGCAGGCTGCTCTCAGCCCACTTCCACCATAAAGTGGGAGCATAGCCCTCTGTCTGTGCCAGCCTTCCAGGTGACTGACCAGGCTTCTCAGCTCTCAAAATACAAGGCCAGATCAAGCCCTTAAAATGTCATCACCCACACCCCGACCCCTCATCAGATTCTTTTTCTGTTGATTAGAATCGGTGATTCCTGTCAGGTCACAGCATAATAGACCCACGGATCTAGGCAAGCTCTTGTCAGAGAGAACTCTTTTCCCAGCATGGGGTAGGACTTGGTGGTTCCCAAGCATACATTCCACAGAGGGATAGAAACGACAAATCTCTCAGGAGACAGTGTGGCCCTGCTTCAGGAAGTTCATCAGATGCTCATGAGAATCAACACGGCCCTTACACATCACTCTCCTCCACATTTCCTATCTGCTCAGGCCCCCTGACTCCTGCCAGCGTCGATCAAGGAGTGTGATGTGTGGGCCTCCTGCTTCCAACGTGGTGCGGGAGGACCAAGTTACCATTGGTCAGCTCAACAGGGCACCTGGAGCCCAGATAAGGACAGGAACAAGAAGGAGGTCCTAGGAAGATAAATTGGTGCCACAGATTGTCTGAATGTCAATCAAAGGGATCTGGATATTCTGAAATAGAAACTAGGCAAACAGTCTTTCTCTCCTGCCATCTCCCCGGCCTTCCAAGTTCCAAAGGAATCAAGTCCTGTGACAACAGATGAAGTCACCAGTTGTTCCCATGCCCCGTAGGATGGCCTGCTTGACTCAGAAAGCCTCTTTATTACTATCGTGTCTTACTCAACCCAAACATCCAGTGAAAATAGGTAACCTTAATATAGAGTTTGCTATTAAAATCATGCCAGGTCACACCCAGGCAGCCTCGGCTGGACCACAAGGAAGCCACACTCTCTTCTTCTTCGAATGGCTTTAACTCCCCCAGGAAGGTGGTGTCCACGTCTCTGTACAAGGCAGGCTTCCTTTTCAGCTCAGGAGAGGGACTCCTGCCTGCGGATCTTGGATTTCTTCACAGGTTGCTGGCAGGCATTATTGATGATGTTCTCCTCTCCATTCCGGCTTCCTGGCAAGGAGGGGTTCTGCTGCACGACAGAGTTGTTCTCCTTCTCAGCTCCAGAATCATCCGTGCTGATATGAAGAGGGAGGTTCTCGGTGTCTGTCTGTTCATCCTACTCTGAGGAATCTGTCTCTAGCTGTCAGGTAGGGGATGGTGAAAGGTCCAACAGCAATCAATGGAAACATGCTGACATCATCTTTGAAAAGACTCTGGGCCTGTAAAAAAAAAATGGCGGCGTGAGGTGAGCCTCTGTAACGCTCCCCTGGAATTTACAACGAATCGGACAACAATAACTCCACAAAGGACTCCTTGCACAGCAGACAGGCAAGTCGAAGAGGCCGACTACTGAATTCACCTCCAGGTGGGTGAATCGCGCGAGCGGGGGAGGAGGGAGAGGAGAAGTGCGGAGACGGAGCCGCGTGGGCGCAGGACACAGACCTAGCTCAGTGCTCGGAGCCCGCTGCGCCCGGATCTTGCGCAGCTGCTGCGGGAGAGGGAAGGACTCGGACTGCTAGGGCTCCGCTTACGGCCCACAGGGCTGAGGGGGCAGCATACAAAACCGCTGAACCCAACGCTCGCTCACGGCAGACCTCAGAGCAAAGACTGAGGGAAGAGGGCTGAAATCGGTGGTTTAAGCCCTCACTGCCGAGCGGAGAACGGAAGCCCTAGGCACGGAGACTAGCCGCCCCCTCCCTACCCTCCCAGAGCTCGCCCCTCCCCCACCTGCCCGGTGCTAGAAGCGATAAAGTAGCAGTGTCGGATCAAAGGACAGAATATTTGCTGCTCTGAGAACTGTGGACCGCAGACACAGATTCGCAGCTCAACTAGTTCCGGCAAAGGGGAGGGAGCTGTGGAAGCAGGACTGGCTGTGGTGGTGGTCGCCGCCATTGCTCTGGGCCACCTCTCACAACTCACCCCGCCCCTGGCCCCACCTATCTGGGCGGATCCCTGCAGGAGTAAACAGAACTGCTGAAACAAACGGGCTCTGAATCTGGTGCAGAAAGAGCTTTGGAACTCCAAAAGCTCTTCGCATACCTATCAACCTGTTGCAGAAGACACTCCTGTAGATGTCTAGGAAGAGAAATAGTAAATCAGTGATTGCCATGAATAACCAAGGCAACAAGATAGCTCAGAAAGAAAGTGAAAAGTCTCCAGAAAAGGAACTTAGAGATATGGACCTTTGTGATTTAAATGACAGAGAATTCAAGATCGCAATTCTGAAAAAGCTGAACGAGATGCAAGAAAACACAGAAAGGCAGTTTAATGAACTCAGAAACACAATCAAAGAACACCATGAGCATTTTACAAAAGAGATTGAAATCTTGAAAAAGAACCAAATAGAATTTCTGGAGATTAAGAACTCAATAGAAGAAATTAACAATAAAATATCCAGCTTAGGTAGTAGAGTTGACCAGATGGAGGAAAGAATCAGTGACATCGAAGATAGGAACCTGGAATTTACACAGAGGGAAGAAGAAAGAGACTTGAGACTTAAAAGAAATGAAAGAACTCTACAAGAACTTTCTGACTCCATCAGAAAGAGCAATATAAGAATAATGGGCATACCAGAAGGAGAAGAAAGAGGGAAGGGAACAGAGAATATATTCAAACAAATCGTCGATGAGAACTTCCCAAACTTGTGGACAGAACTGGATCCTCGAATCCAAGAAGCAAATAGAACACCTAATTACCTCAATCCCAACAGGCCTTCACCAAGGCACATTGTATTGAAGCTGTCTAAAATCAATGACAAAGAAAGAATCCTCAAGGCAGCCAGGGAAAAGAAGACGGTAACTTACAAAGGAAAGCCCATTAGATTATCATCAGATTTTTCAGCAGAAACTCTACAAGCTAGGAGGGAATGGAACCAAATATTCAAACTATTGAAAGAGAGAAATCATGAGCCAAGAATAATATATCCAGCAAAGATCTCCTTTAGATATGAAGGAGGAATAAAGACCTTTCCAGACATCCAGAAGCTGAGGGAATTTTCTAATACACGACCTGCACTACAAGAAATACTAAAGGAGGCTATTAAACCACCATCAACAGGGACAACTTGTGGCAACCAAAACATAAAAAGGGGGAGCGTAAAGGCCTGAACTGCAATATGGGAATAGAGAAAGTAAGCATACTGAAGAAACTGGAATACTCTAAATATCAAACTTTCTTTTACATAAACTCAAGGGTAACCACTCAAAAAACATCCAAATCTGAAATATATACTGTAATAAAAGAAGAAACAGAGGGAAACATCATAGAATACCACCACACAGAAATAACAGACAACAACAAAAAGGCAAAGAAACAATGGAGACACAGCCTTACCAGAAAACTAAAGACAGAATGACAGGAAATCCTCACATATCAATAATCACCCTAAATGTAAATGGACTGAACTCACCAATAAAGAGACACAGAGTAGCAGATTGGATCAAAAAACTAAACCCAACCATATGCTGCCTACAAGAGACACATCTCAGCTACAAGGACAAGCATAGACTCAAAGTGAAAGTGTGGAAATTGACACTTCAAGCAAATGGTACCCAGAAAAAATCAGGTGTAGCCATAATGATTTCCGATGAAACAGACTTCAGGGTGAAAAAGATAACAAGAGACAAAGATGGACATTTCATAATGGTAAAGGGGACTATACAACAAGAAGACATAACAGTCATCAATATTTATGCCCCCAATCAGGGAGCACCGAAATATACCAAGCAACTACTAACAGAACTAAAGGGAGAAATTGACCAAAACACAATTATACTAGGGGACTTAAACACATCATTGACAGCTATGGATAGATCATCCAAACAGAAGATAAATAACGAAATCGCAGCCCTAAATGACACATTAGAGGAATTGGACATAATTGACATATATAGAGCACTTCATCCTAAAACATCAGACTATACATTCTTTTCTAGTGTACATGGAACATTCTCAAGGATAGACCATATATTGGGACACAAAATCAGCCTCAGCAAATTTAAGAAGATTGAAATCATACCAAGCATATTCTCTGATCACAAAGCTTTGAAATTGGATATCAACTGCAAAAAGAAAGCAGGAAAAAACACAAATACATGGAGATTAAACAACATACTTTTAAAGAACGACTGGGTCAAAGAAGAAATTAGAGGAGAGCTCAAAAGATACATAGAAACAAATGACAATGAAAATACATCCTATCAAAATTTTTGGGATGCCGCGAAAGCAGTTTTAAGAGGAAAATTTATATCATTACAGGCCTATCTCAAGAAACAAGAAAAATCCCAAATAAATAACCTCATGTTACACCTTAAAACACTAGAAAAAGAAGAACAAGCGAAACCCAAGGTCAGCAGAAGAAAGGAAATAACAAAAATCAGAGCAGAACTAAATGAAATAGAGAACAAAAAGACAATAGAAAAAATTAATGTGACAAAAAGCTGGTTCTTTTAAAAGATTAACAAAATCGACAAACCCTTGGCTAGACTCACTAAGATAAAAAGAGAGAAGACACTAATTAACAAAATCAGAAATGAAAAAGGGGAAGTTATCACGGACACCACAGAAATACAAAGGATTATCCAAGAATACTATGAAGGACTATATGCCACCAAATTTAATAACTTAGAAGAAATGGACAAGTTCTTAGAAACATATAGCCTTCCAAGGCTGAATCATGAAGAACTGGAAAATCTTAACAGGCCGATCACCAGTAAGGAAATTGAATCAGTCATCAAAAACCTTCCCAAAATCAAAAGTCCTGGACCAGATGGCTTCACCAGTGAATTCTACCAAACCTTCAAAGAGGATCTAATACCAATCCTGCTCAAACTCTTCCAAAAAATTGAAGAAGAGTCAGTACTCCCTAACTCATTTTATGAGGCCAACATTACCCTGATACCAAAACCTGGTAAGGACAACACAAAAAAAGAAAACTACAGACCTATATCTCTGATGAATACAGATGCTAAAATCCTAAACAAAATTCTAGCAAATCGAATACAACAATGCATTAAAAAGATTATTCATCACGACCAAGTGGGGTTCATCCCCGGGGCACAAGGATGGTTCAACATTCGCAAATCCATCAATGTGATACATCACATAAACAAAATAAAGGACAAAAATCATATGATTCTATCAATTGATGCAGAAAAAGCATTTGATAAGATACAACATCCATTTATGATTAAAACACTTACTAAAATTGGTATAGAAGGAAAATACCTCAACATAATAAAGGCCATATACGACAAGCCCTCAGCTAACCTCATAATTAATGGGGAAAAGCTGAAGCCCTTTGCTCTACGTTCAGGAACACGACAAGGTTGTCCCCTATCACCTCTGCTTTTCAACATAGTGTTGGAAGTCCTCGCCAGAGCTATCAGGCAAGAGAAAGAAATAAAAGGCATCCAAATTGGGAATGAAGAAGTTAAATTGTCACTCTTTGCAGATGACATGATGCTATACATAGAAAACCCTAAAGACTCCACCAAAAAGCTATTAGAAACAATCAATGAATATAGTAAAGTTGCTGGCTACAAAATCAACGTACAAAAGTCCATTGCTTTCCTATATACCAACAATGAAATCTCAGAAAAAGAGATAGAAAAAACAATTCCTTTTGCAATTGCAGCAAAAAGAATAAAATACCTAGGAATAAACTTAACCAAGGATGTGAAGGATTTATATGCTGAAAACTATAAGACATTTTTGAAAGAAATTGAAGAAGACACAAAGAAATGGAAAGACATTCCGTGCTCATGGATTGGAAGAATCAACATAGTTAAAATGGCCATATTACCCAAAGCCATATACAGATTTAATGCAATCCCCATTAAAATCCCAATGGCATTTTTTAAAGAAATAGAACAAAAAATCATCAGATTTGTTTGGAACCACAAAAGACCCCGAATAGCCAAAGCAATATTAAAAAAAAAGAACAATACTGGAGGTATCACACTCCCTGATTTTTCCTTGTACTACAGGGCTACAATAATCAAAACAGCTTGGTATTGGCGGAAAAACAGACACATAGACCAATGGAATAGAATTGAGAACCCAGAAATAAAACCATATAAATATGGACAGATAATTTTTGACAAAGAAGCTAAAAACATACGATGGAGGAAAGACAGCCTCTTCAATAAATGGTGCTGGCAGAATTGGATAGCTACGTGCAAAAGAATGAAACTGGACTGCTATCTGTCACCATGTACCAAAATTAATTCAAAATGGATCAAAGACTTAAGCATAAGACCTGACACAATAAACTGCATCGAAGAAAACATAGGTACTAAACTTATGGATCTTGGGTTCAAAGAGCATTTTATGAATTTGACTCCAAAGGCAATGGAAGTAAAAACTAAAATAAACAAATGGGATTATATGAAATTGAAAAGCTTCTGCACAGCAAAAGAAACTATTGACAAAATAATGAGGCAACCAACTGAATGGGAGAAGATTTTCGCAAACAGTTCCTCTGATAAGGGGCTAATATCCAAAATATACAAGGAACTCATGAAACTCAACAACAAAAAAACAAACAACCCAATTGAAAAATGGACAGAGGACCTGAAGAGACATTTCTCCAAAGAGGATATACAAATGGCAAATAGACATATGAAAAAATGCTCAACATCGCTAATCATCAGAGAAATGCAAATGAAAACCACAATGAGATATCACCTCACCCCAGTCAGAATGGCTTTCATCAACAAAACAAATAGTAACAAGTGTTGGAGAGGCTGTGGAGAAAAAGGAACTCTCATACACTGTTGGTGGGAATGCAGACTGGTGCAGCCGCTATGGAAGGCAGTGTGGAGGTTCCTCAAGAAATTACGAATAGAATTACCATATGACCCAGCAATCGCTCTCCTGGGTATCTACCCCAAAAATATAAAAGCATTTCTCTATAGAGACACGTGTACGCCAATGTTCATTGCAGCTTTGTTTACGGTGGCCAAGACATGGAAACAACCAAAATGTCCTTCGATAGATGAATGGATAAAGAAGTTGTGGTACATATACACAATGGAATACTATTCGGCGTTAAGGAAAGATGATATAGGAACATTTGTGACAACATGGATGGATCTCGAGAGAATAATGCTAAGTGAAACAAGTCAGACAGAAAAAGCAGAGAACCCTATGATTTCACTGATATGTGGTATATAAACCAAAAAGAACAAGACAAACAAATGAGAAACAAAAACTTATAGACACAGACAATAATTTAGTGGTTACCAGAGGGTAAGGGGGTGGGGGGTGGGTGATGAGGGTAAAGGGGATCAAATATATGGTGATGGAAGGAGAACTGACTCTGGGTGGTGAACACACAATGGGATTTATAGACGATATAATACAGAATTGTACACCTGAAATCTATGTAAATTTACTAACAATTATCACCCCAATAAAATTAATTAAAAAAAAAATAAAAAAAAAAAATAAAAAAAAAATAAAAAAAAAAAAAAAAAGAAAAGACTCTGGGTCTTGCCTGTCTTGAATGCCGGTGAGTGCCGGCTCTACATCTCATTTCTGGGATGCAGCCTTCTCCCGCAGGACCTGGTAGTCCCATAGAGGCTCCTGGCACATTGGAGTTTTGATGTATGTATGGGGGTCAGGGAACTCTGGAAAATGGCTGGGGGTGTGCAGTGGGAGGGGTCGGTTCTGCCCTGCAATCAGGGCCTTGGGCGTCACCGGATGATTGGTCACTAGAGAGGCAGTGATGACCCTTTTGCATAAGCAGGAAACGTGTCCACATTGGAACATATATCAGCAAGTGTGACCACGATACCTGCCAGCGTGGGCTGGGTCCTGGCTGTGTGCTCACAGTGACTTGGCACTCCTCCCAATTTCTGAAATGTCGTTCTATGAGGTGCAAATTATCATCCCATTTCACGAATGAGGAAATTAAGGTTCAGGATGTTTAGTGCCTTGCCCAAAGTATTTATTTTCCTTTCTTTATCTTTAAAATGTAAAAATAAAAGGGGATCAGAATAATCTTAAGAAAATGGAAAAAAAAATTCTCAATATGCCTAAAATCAGTATAGTGTGATTTTATTGCAAATGTAGCAATGAAACATCTGAAAGAATTTCTATTACATATATAAAGTTATTATATACAAGCAGCACTTAGCTATTTTCCTGTCACAATCCTGAGGGTAGCTTCTGTCAATTTTTACTGAGGGCAAAATTTATTCCATGGAAGGAATGTGTTCCCCTGAAGGGCAGCAAACAAGAAGGAAGTAATCTTTTGGAGACATATGGAGAATTTTTTTGTGCATTAAGAAATAATTATTGGTAAGAGCAAAGAATTCAGAAAACTTACTAGCTTCAAACCCAATGTTCATGATATTTTATTGCTGATTTAGAGGTAATACCATCACTCAGAAATGTGACAGAGAGAGAAGGAAGAAAGGGAAGAAGAAAGTTACTATTATACTACTACCATTGCCTAAATGGCTTCATAAAACCAATGTAAACTTTTCAAAACATAGTTTTTTTTAAATCTCTCACTCTTTGGGTTGAAAAATACCATCTCTTGAAAGTGACAATGACTGTCATCGTTCGTTAAACCCTGAGTTCCTATTAGTACCTTGTAGTGTCTCTCCACACACTGTACGCATAGCTGGGTGTTGACCAAATCGTAACAACTCGATGAAATTCACCTTGTGAAGAATCTGAGCTATTTCAGAGGCTACACAATAAGCTGAGAAAGATCATTCATTCCAGGGGATTTATATTTCCTGAGAATTAAAAAGGATGTTAGCAACTTCTTGCATGTAAAGGAAATTTTGAATATATTTTATTCTTAGTATTTTCCTAAATTTGAAAGTTTTCCATTTAGGAGAAAGTTTATGGCTCTATCCTGATGTTCATCCACGATGTCTATAATCTCTATGACTTTGCATTTCATTATTTATTTTTAAGTTGTTTTTTTAAGTAATCTTCTCATAGCTCCCGAGACGTGCAGTTTTGATACCGTGCATGCCCTTTGCACATGCTTCTTTATCTAACTGAAAAGTGTGTTCAAATCTCTGTAGCAGAATCCTAACAGGATGTCTCTGGTAGACCTTAAACCACAGAGAAATAGGGTACATGAATTAAGAAAACTGAATTCAAATACTAAATTTGAAAGTGGAGTCTTCACACTATCTACCAGCATGAGGTTTTCATCAGTATTAGAAGCACAGGTCTCCCTGCTCCTTTGTATCCAACTTCCCCAGGTCTCACACACACAGTCTCGTGGAGCCCTATGTGGATAAAAGCCCTTCCCATGTGCCTCCTGGATTTACACTGAATGGGGGATGAACAGATTGTGCCATTAAGTTAACTGTGTTCATTATGAGAACTCCAAAATAAAGGCTGTCTCCATGAGCCAGTGCAAAAGCTTATTGTTAAGTCGTGTTTGCTTACAGTAGTAACCTCTTTGAAATGCTAGATAGTCATAAGTGTGCTCTAGGTGGGGGCAGGAAGGTGGCAGAGTGGAGCTCCTTGTCCTGTCACCAGATTGTGCAGGACCCTGGATGTGAAAGACCTGGGAGATGAACTTCTCGAAGACATTCAGTGGTCAAGTCCACACTCCCGAACAGCATTCTCATCCGCAGGACAAGATGCTGATGTGCAGCTTTTTAAGAGAATGAGGACTAGATACTGTGGGAAGCATCAGGTTAGAAGGCACAATCACACTTCTGTTTGGAGGTAGTGCCATGGACTGAATATCTCCAGCTCTGGTGCTGGCCCCTCTTCTCTGAAATGGGGTGATCACGAAGGACCCTTCAAGCTGGTGCCTTCACTTCCAAGAGCTCACCACGACAGTGCCCTTGGGTTGCCTCCTGGAGCCTGACGCCTTGCTCTCACCCATAACGTTTGCAGTAGCCTACCTGGTCTCTAGTCTAGCTATTTTACAGACTGGAAAAACTCGGATACAAACTAGCAAAAAGAGGTGAATGCTGGCAGATGGCTCCTGTGGAGCTGTTCTGATCCCTGTTTCAGAGAAGTCATCTGCATGTCATGACTCTCAGTCGTTTTAAGCTGATAATCAGCCACAGAGGCAGAACACAGCGCACAGAAATGCTGCTATTCCTTGTTTCATATGACTTTCACTGTAGGCTAAACGAAGGCACTAAATGGTGAGTGAATTTTTTTCTTTGCTGCTCTCCTTTCCTGGGGAACACAGTGTCATCATTAACACTGATGGATTAACACTGATAGGAGCTTTACAAGGTTGGACAACTAAATTCCCAAATTTGTTGCAACGATGTTGCTAACTTTTTTTGATATCAGAGGGATTATTCAATATGAATTTGTACCAACTGGACAAACAGTTAACCAAATTTACTATTTGGAAGTGCTGAAAAGGCTGCATGAAAAAGTTAGATTCCCTGACCTTTTCGCCAACAATTAATTCATGGTTCTTGCATCAGGACAATGCACCACCTCACACGGCACTGTCTGTGAGGGAGTTTTTAGCCAGTAAACAAATACCTGTATTGGAACACCCTCCCTACTCACCTGATCTGGCCCCCAATGACTTCTTTCTTTACCCGAAGATAAAGGAAATATTGGAAGGAAGACATTTTGATGACATTCAGGACATAAAGGGTAATATGATGACAGCTCTGATGGCCATTCCAGAAAAAGAGTTCCAAAACTGCTTTGAAGGGTGGACTAGGCACTGGCGTTGGTGCATAGCTTCCCAAGGGGAGTACTTTGAAGGTGGCCATGGTGATATCCAGCAGTGAGGTATGTAGCACTTGTTCCAAGACGAGTTTGCAAACTTAATTGTCAGACTTCATATGGCAGTTGCCAACTACAAAGCACTAATGTGTTTTTATTCTTTTATTTCCTTTTTATTCTTTCCAACTTCACAAACACATTGTGCTTAATTCCCTGGATTTGATATTTCTTTAAGGTCTGTTCTTAACTGGATGCATTCATCCTGCCTCTGAAGGGGAGACTTATCCAAGCTTCCAGGTGACGTCACTGAAGACCAAGCGGCCTTAGCACATATTGGGTTAAAGGAATAAGAGGAAGTCCCACTTCAGAATGATGGCCTGGGGATCACTGTGAGTCCAGACCCAGTAAGACAACCATAACTGGTAAAAAAATAATAATAATTAACAAACAAACAACACTTAAACTCTCTGGAAATTGTCCAAAGGTCAATACAGCAAATGAGGAAACAAGACAATCTACTAAAGCTTAGTAAGTCAATGAGAGCCTGGTCGGCCTGGAGCCACGACTTCTCCCCAAGTGCCCCCTTCCCAGCTGAGCGTGACAGAAGCTCCGCTCCCAGTGGGAAGAAGGGACAATAAAATGGGACCCGTCTCTGATCAGCTCCCAATCAAAGGATATGGAATCCCACAAGGAGGGGCAGACCGCCAGCATTTCTCATCTTCTCACTCTCGGCTGAGAGGTAGAGGCTTCCTTCCCCCACCCACCCACACATGGGGTGGAAGCTCTACTCCAGGTCAAGAGCAGTAGGGTACTGGCAGTCTTTGTCCCTGTACACTCGCAAGACAGGTTCCAGGCCAGGAGAGAGAGGCCAGCAAAGCAAGATGCCACTTTGAGATCAGAAAGCTCTAATGCTCTCCCTAAAAGTACTGACTATATTTGAAACAGAGTCTGGGAAAGTTGAAGCCCAAGGGTATTCTTGAAAACAATGGTGATTTTGGTGGTAAGCAATTAAGGAGAGGCTTGGAGCTCAATGAGAACAATAAGATAAACCATATACAGGTGAGTTGACAGTGAGAACTGATAAAAAACACTGTCTTCATAAAGTATCTGTGGGGACAGAGCCCCAGAGAGCAGTGTGGGGACAGAGCCCCAGAAAGCAGTTTCCAGGCTCTCGGCCTCATGTGGAGAGGTGCTGGCTCAGATAGTGGATGGCCGTCAGCTGTGGCCATTAAGCCATTGGTCACTGATATAACTGCCGCGGTTACGGAGGGGAGCCGAGGAGAGTGAAGGAGGAGACTGAAGGAGAGTAAGGAGAGTCGAGGAGAGTCGGTCGGTTGGCAGCAAAGCAGACAGCAGGTCGCACGTCGTGTAAACCCAGCCTCCAGTGAGACCATAGTGGTATGACTTCCCTACCTATGGCTCCGTGGGTGTTCCTTTTTGGCCTAGCCATATCCTGCGTTCTTGTGGGGACAAAGACCCAAAAAGCAGTTTCCAGGCTCTCGGCCTCACATAGAAAGGTGCTGGCTCGGGTAGTAAATGGTCATCACCTGTGATCAGATGGCCAGCAGC